>NW_015169930.1:39543-48052 GCF_001447785.1 Gekko japonicus | reverse complement strand
GGAGGAGGAGGAGGTGGAGGAGGAGGAGGAGGAGGAGGAGATTGGATTTATACCTACCCAAAGGAGTCTCAGAGCGGCTTATAAACTCCTTTCCCTTCCTCTCCTTACAACAGACACCCTGTGAGGTCGGTGGGGCTGAGAGAGCTCTGATAGAAACTACTCTTTTTCAAGGACAGCTGCGCCAGAGCTTGTGACTGACCCAAGGTCACATCCGCAGGTGCAAGTGGAGGAGTGGGGAATCAACCCCGGTTCTCCCAGATTAGAGTCCGCTCACTTAACCACTACACCAAACTGAGCTCTCTGAAATGTGGTAAAACAAATGCTGAACATTCAGATATGCATGCCAGCTATATTATTGGGGAAAACATAGCAGCTTATCTTTCTTTAACCAACAAGGGGTCTCCCAAAGGCATCTCAAGTGATTCTTAATCAAAATGAAGAAAGCTTTTCTTCCTTGGACGCCGAGTCCTTCAGTAACCTCCACTGAGCTAATGAGAAGAGCAATCTGAGATATGCCCCCACCATTCCACATGCTGGGGATTTCCAAAATATTTTTTTTCTCAGACTAATTTGCAGCTCCTGACACAGTGACTCAAGAAAAATAATCATCGGGCAATCAATGGCAAAATACAAACTTTCCCAGAAAAGTTCTCCCAACCCCTAGACTTTTTTTTTTTAAGAGTTTGACCAGGTTTATTGATGGGAAATTGTTGCTGGTTTGCTACTTAATGCTTTCCTTAAAAACTATTACTAATACTGCTTAAACTACAAGTAGTAAATAACTAGATTTTGAAAGCTTCCTAGTCACTTGTCAGTCGTAAATTCCTTCCCACCAGTAATGAGTTCAGCATAGCAACCACTGGCAGATCCTCTGTGAATCTTTGGCAGCTCCCCCTCCAGTTTATCTTAGTTTAGGTGGGTAACCATTTTGGTCTGAAGCAACAGAACAAAGTTTGAGTCCGGGGCACCTTTAAGACTGACAAAGTTTAATTCTGGGTATAAGTCTTCCTGTGCATGCACACATCATCAGATAGGAGAGTCTTTGCTGCCCTCTGCAGGCCATGGCAGAAAGTGAGTCACTAAGAAACGATCATGAAAAAAAAGTCCTTTCCTTCTGTATTTTATTGCCCCACAGAGCTTCCAGAGAAGATTAAAAACAAACATGTCTGCTCAAGGAAGAGTCATTTGGGGTGCAGCGTATAAACAGGCAAACAAACAAATAACACAATAAATGTGTTCCTTGAATTGTAACAATTGTCTTGAGTTAGGTGGGAGACTGACGCTCAGCTCATCCAGATGTGGCCGCCTGACCATCCTGGTTTAGCAGTGTGATGTACAACTGTGGGTATAGGATGTGGTTGTCATCCTCAAATATTTGTTCTTGTCACAGATTGCTTATATGTGAGAATTCAATAACCCTCCTCAGTATTAAGACCTGGTGATGACTGAGCATAATAATGGCTTCTAAGATCAGATAAAATGCCATCTAGCCTGGAATTCTCTTGCTGACAGCTGCACCCACATGCCACCTCAGCAATTCTCACAAGCTGGGCAAGAAGGCAGCTCCTCTCCCTGTTGCTGGGCCCAAGCACCTGGTGTTCAGAAGTATGCTGTCTCTGTACATGGTGGCTCCATTCTATCATGGCCAGATGGTAAACCTACATACTACGACTTTGTGTAATTCTCCCCCCCCCACAAGTTATCTAGGCTAATGGTCATCCCCATCTCTCCTCATAGGGAATTTCCGCAGCTAATGGACAATAGTATTTTCTTTGTTCAGTCATGCACCTATTGCCAATCAACATCCTGAGGTGACTTTTCTAATGTTATGAAAAAGGGAGAAAAATCTCTTCATCTGCACCAGCAAGGAAACTTGGTGGTGGTGGTGGTGGTGGTGGTGGTGGTGAGGAAGAAGAAGGAGAGATTGGATTTATACCCCCACCCTTCACTCGGAGCCTCAGAGTGACTTACAGTCTCCTTCCCTTCCTCTTCCCACAATAGACACCCTGTGAGGTAGGTGGGGCTGAGAGAGCTCTGAGAGAACTGCTCTTGAGAGAACAACTCTGAGAGAACTTGTGATTGACCCAAGGTCACCCAGCAGCTACATGTGGAGGAGTTGGGGAAACAAACCCAGTTTTCCAGATTAGAGTCTGCTGCTTTTAACCACTACCAAACTGGCACATACAAATATATAAATATCTAAAATAAATACATAAAAAATGACTCTCAGCAAACCAGATCTCTCCCCCAGCCCAGTATGGGAGGCACTCCTTTACTTGCTGGGAATGATTCCAAAAAGACAGCGAGTTTCATTCTCAAAGAACAACCCGCTGAGCAAGACTAGAGGTATGTTTGCTTGTTTTTATGAACAATCATTAAAAATTCCTGGACAAGTAAAATTAATACACAAAAGAGGATACTTTTATTGACCCAACAATGTTTCTTGTTGCATCTTCTTTTGGAGATGTGCCATTCCTGATCATTTCTTCTGATGGCATCCTGGGAAGAATATGCAGACACTGTTGAACTGTTGCAACTGAATTCAAAGGTGCTTCAGTCACAGGCTGCTCAATCCAGTTTAGGCTCAAGCCAGGATGCAGAGCCCCTTGCAGCTAATTCTGTTCACCTCTCTGGGCTTCAGATTTTTTTTGTATAGCAAACCTCAAGTTGCTTGGCTACCTGTTTTTTTAAACTACCAACAGCTTCAAGAATGACTTTGTGATATGACATGGGAATTCAGGAACAATAATGTAACCACTGACCAGGCTAGTCCAGTCTCATCAGATTTTGGAAGCTCAGCAGGGTCGTCCTGGGTGAGTACTTGGATGGGAGACCACCAAGGAAGTCTAGGGTCACTATGCAGCAAAGCCAGACAATGGCAATCCACCTCTATTCGACTCTTACCTCGGAAACAGAGTCACCTTAAGTCAGCTGCAAGTTGACAGCACTTTCCAACACCAATGTAATCACTGCAACTGGCTAAAGACAATGTAGACTCTTGAATTTTGTCTAGTATTGCACATTGACTCATAGTACAGGGAGGGAGGAGGGGCACAAGTGTGGTAGACCTGGCCTCCCCACCTCTGTGAGACTGCTGAGTCATCTGCAAGGTGAGAGCCCATTGGAAAAGTGCCTTGCATGGACCCCCCTCTCCACGATCAGCAAGGCTGCTTTTCAGAATTGTTGGTTGTGAGGAAGGGGATGTGCATGCGAGCACTACCTCCATATATTTGCACCATGCAGATAATTCAGTGATCACATGGAGGTGCAGCCAGCATGCTCATGCCTACTCCACCGCCCCTAGTGGTGAGTCTATGTGTGGATGGGCCATCCATCTGGGACTTGTGACATTTCCACTCACTGTTATCTGAGTGGGAAAAGCCAATCATATAACCAAGAGCAAGTCAGGGCATTAGTACAACTCAGGTTGAAGATCTTTCAACACTGGAATCCCTCTCTTCTCTGAGAACTCTACATCAGTGAACTTCATTTGCCATACACTCAACCAACTTAGAGTGATCCTCCTGTAGCTCTTTACAAACTTCCTTGGGTTTCACCATCCTGAATAATTTGGCATTGTCTGTAAACCTGGCTAGTACACTGCTCACCCCAATTCCAAATCAATTCCATATTAAAAAGAATAGTCGCCTGACTCGCCTTGTGAGACCCCGCTGCTCACTTCCCTCCACTGCATAACGTAACATAAGAACATAAGAGATGCCAATGTTGGATCAGGCCAAAGGCCCATCCAGTCCAACACTCTGTCACACAGTGGCCAAAAATACCAGGTGCCATCTGAAGGTCCACCAGTGGGGCCAGGACATTAGAAGCCATCCCACTGTTGACCCCCCCCCCCAGCACCAAGATGACAGAGCATCACTTGCCCCAGAGCCCCTATCTATACCTTGCGGCTAATAGCCACTGATGGACCTCTGCTCCATATGCTTATCTAATTCCATTTTGAAGAACCATTCATTTATTCTTACTCTTTGCTTCCTGCCATTTAACCAATTTTTAATCCATAAAAGGACCTGTCATCTTATCCCACAACTGCTAAATTTACTCAGGACTCTTTGGTGAGGTACCTGGTCAAAAGCCTTTTGGAATTCCAAGTATGTGGTGGCTACTTGAAAGGCACTGTTTGGCTAAACTGTCGGGGGTGGTGGTGGTGATGGATCATTACTGGTTCCCCCTTGGTGCCTTAAAATTCTTTTAATCCAGGCATTTGAAGTGACTGGTCAACAGTCAGACTTCTGTGCAAGGGAAACTTTTAATGTGCACCCTAAATTATGACTGATTTAGAAAAGGAACTCTCAACCTGCAGAAAAATCCATAAAACAGTTAGCATGGATGGGAGTTCCAGGACAAGACTTTGGAGAGAGAAGGAACAAGATCTAGCCTTCTGTGTTACCATCTTGCACCCATTCTACAATGGAAATATAGAGGTTCTTTGTAAGTATAGAGTTAGCTAGCAAAATACCTTTTCATAGAGAAAGAGGTACTTTTCTCCCTTTCTCACAATACAATAACCTGACTGCTCAATGAAATAGCTGAGCAGTCAGGTTAGAACAGATAAAAGGAAGTATTTCTTCAACCAAAGAGCGATTAACACATGGAATTAACTGCCACAGGAGGTGGTGGCAGCTACAAGCATGGACGGCTTCAAGAGGGTAAACATATGGAACAGAGGTCCATCACTGGCTATTAGCCACAAGGTATAGATAGGAACTCTTGATCAGGGGCTCTGTATTCTTTGTGCTTGCGGGGGGCCCACAGTGGGAGGGCTTCTATTGTCCTGGCCCCACTGGTGGACCTCCTGATGGCACTGGTATTTCTGGCCACTGTGTGACAGAGTGTTGGATTGGATCGGCCATTAGCCTGATCCAACATTGCCATCTCTTATGTTCTTAGTGTTCTGCTATCTACTGATTGTTCCCAAGTTGCTGTACTTTTTAGGATTTATGGTTAGTTATTAAAGTTTTATTGCAACCTTGATCATGGAGTGTGAACTGACTGCTGAGAGAATCCTATTCCTGTTTTGCTAGCTGCTGTGTTATGCTAACCAGAACTCAGGCAGTGTAGAAGCAGACAGTGAAATACAAAAGGTGTGTGTGTGTGGAGGGAAGGGGGAAGCTGAAAAACCTCTGCAGCACCCTCACTCAGCATGTACCCGTACACACACACACACAGAGAGAGAGAGAACAGAAAGAAAAGGAGAAGAGACAAAGAAGAAGAGAGAGAGAGAGAGAGAGAGAGAGAGAGAGAGAGACTGACTGACTTCTGGTCTTCAAGGAAGCCAGAATCACAGATAAACAGAGAAATTCTCTTGATGGTGGCAGCCTGTACCAAGAAGAGATTCCAAACAAGGAAAATTCCTTGGAGGGCTGGGAAGTAAAGTTTTAAACACCAGACCCCACTGGTTCTCAGCCAACTCATACAAGGCTCAACTGGTGGGTGAAGGACTCTGAGAGCCAAGGAGGGGTTGTGACATGCACAGTCCTCTTTGGTGATGAGATCAGTATAACATAAGAAGAACCCTTCTGGATCAGACCAGTGGTACATGTAGTCCAGCATCCTGTCTCACCCAGGGCATAGAGGCCGAGATCTTCCCCTGTTGTTGCCTCCTGGCTGTGGGATTCACAGGTTTAGTACCTCTGAGTGTGAAGGTTCCCCTTAGTCACCATGGCTAGTAGCTGCTGATAGGCCTATCCTCCACGAATCTATCTAATCCCCCTTTAAAGCCGCTTATCCCTGTGGCCATCACTACACCCTCTGGTAGCAGACTGGTTGTTGGTTGGACAACATCCCAGCCACTTTTATTATCTGCTGACTCCCTCACTTCACTTTCACTTTCACTCTCTCTTTCCATATTGTGCTTCTCTGATGAATTCTGAAAAGAGTGAGGCATCAGCATGATGGCGTTTGGAACCTTTTCTACTCTATTCTGAAATCAGAAAACGATATTAAAGAATGGGATGTGCTCAGGTTCACTTTTTCAGTTTATGTTTTCTGTACACGTGCTTGCATGGAAGCCTAGAACTGACTAGGTAACGTCTCGGAATGATCTGTATGACCAGCAATGGCATAAAGCACCCAGAGGGGGCCTTTTTTCATCACTGGGCATGGGAGAAATCAGCACTGTACAAGCAACCCAAGGAAGGTAACGGATCTAACCAGGACCTTCCTGGATCTTCCATACTCACACTGCTTCTGCTCAGGTGAGCAGCAGGAGCACAGCATCTCTGGAGTTCATCCTGAACCCGACCAGCAGCAGCAAAGGAGGAAGAACAGAAATGCCTTGGGGTACGTGGACAAGCAAAATATATTAAGCCAGCCCCATCAGTCACATGAAAACACAAGTTTTGTTCTGATCCAAGCCTCTATAGAACTTATAAGCAAGCATAGCACTGCCTTCTTCCATACTTATTTACTTTCATATTATTGATAGTCCACCTTTCTCACAGGGCCTCAAGGAGGATGACACATACAGAGTGCTGAGGAATGCTTCTGTTCAGGGGTCATTTGGTAGAAAAAGAGCTAGGGGAACTCATTAGCATAACTCATTAGCATATGCCACACCCCCTGACATCAGGGGCCTGGCGGTGGACCTGTAAGGCCGGCGGGAGTGCGAGGAAGCCCCGCGAAGGCCCTCCATGGCCCCAGGCAGGCAGGGGTGGGGAGAGGCAGGGAGGAAGCAACTTACCCTCCCTCTTCTCCTGCCTCCTCCTGGCTGAATGAGGGCTGGAAGCGGGGCGGCTGGAAGCAGGGGGCGGTGCTTCGTCATGTGCCCCGCCCCCTGCACCTCACCCGGGGGAACTGTGTTCCCCCGCGTTCCCCCCCGAAATGACCTCTGCTTCTGTTTATCTCTTTGTGGAGTCAGGTACTGCATTCAGATGTTTCATCCCCCAGCAGTGTACTGGAGCTACTGGCTTCAGTGGGTAATCTGTACCATATCCTTGGGTTCCACCTTGCCGTTGGCGTGGGATGGAAATTAGTATTTCAGAGTGTATGAAAACAGTTACTTTGGAATCTCTTTCATTTCACACACTGGGCTATATCCAGATTCCAGTGACTTTCAAGTCATGTCTGCCATTTAAGAGTTTGAAAACACTGTTCAGTCTCAATTCTCATACAGCTGTTTGCAGTGGCAAAAGCCACTTGGGAAAGAAGAGGTGGTTTTTATACCTCACTTTTCTCTACATTAAGGAGTCTCAAGGCGGCTTACCATCACCTTCCCTTCCTCTCCCCACAACAGGCACCTTCTGAGGTAGGTGGGGCTGAGAGAGTTCTGACAGAAATGTGACTGGCCCAAGGGGTCACCCAGCAGGTTTCATGCAGAGGAGCAGGGAATCAAACCCGGTTCTCCAGATTAGAGACTGCTGCTCTTAACCACTGCACCACACTGGTTTCACTTATAGGGTATGATTCAATGCTACATGCAAAGGCTGATGGTGATGGGGGATTGTAAGGGGAACATACAATTAGGGTTGCCAGCCTCCAGGTGAGGCCTGGATATCTCCTGCTTTTACAACTGATCTCCAACTCACAGAACATAAGAACATAAGAGACGCCAATGTTGGATCAGGCCAAAGGCCCATCCAGTCCAACACTCTGTATCACACAGTGGCCAGAAATACCAGTGCCATCAGGAGGTCCACCAGTGGGGCCAGGACATTAGAAGCCCTTCCACTGTTGCCCCCCCCCCAAGCACCAAGAAGACAGAGCATCACTTGCCCCAGAGCCCCTATCTATACCTTGTGGCTAATAGCCACTGATGGACCTCTGCTCCATATGCTTATCTAATTCCCTTTTGAAGCCGTCCATGCTTGTAGCTGCCACCACTTCCTGTGGCAGTGAATTCCATGTGTTAATCACTCTTTGGGTGAAGAAGTACTTCCTTTTATCCGTTCTAACCCGACCGCTCAGCAATTTCATGGAGTGCCCACGAGTTCTTGTATTGTGAGAAAGGGAGAAAAGTACCTCTTTCTCTACCTGCTCTTTCCCATGCATAATCTTATAAACCTCAATCATGTCACCCCTCAGTCGCAATGCATGGCTAGGAATAAATACAGTGAAGCAACATGTTGAATACCGGCAAACAGATTGATGACTTACTGAACCAGTCCTCGAAAAATCGTCCCTGCTTGTGATCAGTGAACAGAGCATGAGCCAAACTGGCAGGTGTTCATATGTCCCTAGCCAGGAGTAAGCTACGATGTCCATGTTTGTACAGAATGCAGAACCGTATTTAAGACTAACTGTGGTTAACAAAACAAAGTATGAATCCAGTGGCACCTTTAAGACCAACAAAGTCTATTCTGCACTTTCCCCAAAGCTATAATATCCTTTTTAAGGTGTGGTGACCAGAAATGCACACAGTATTCCAAATGAGGTCACACCATTGATTTATATAGGGGCATGATGATATTGGCTGATCTGTTTTCAATACCCTTCCTAATAATCTCCAGCATAGCATTGGCCTTTTTTATTGCAATCACACACTGTCTCG
>NW_015169930.1:0-37516 GCF_001447785.1 Gekko japonicus | reverse complement strand
AGTGGGGAATCAAACCTGGTTCTCCCAGATTAGAGAACATAAGAACATAAGAACATAAGAGATGCCAATGTTGGATCAGGCCAAAGGCCCATCCAGTCCAACACTCTGTATCCCACAGTGGCCAGAAATACCAGTGCCATCAGGAGGTCCACCAGTGGGGCCAGGACATTAGAAGCCCTCCCACTGTTGACCCCCCCCCAAGCACCAAGATGACAGAGCATCACTTGCCCCAGAGTCCCTATCTATACCTTGTGGCTAATAGCCACTGATGGACCTCTGCTCCATATGCTTATCTAATTCCCTTTTGAAGCCGTCCATGCTTGTAGCTGCCACCACTTCCTGTGGCAGTGAATTCCAAGTGTTAATCACTCTTTGGGTGAAGAAGTACTTCCTTTTATCCGTTCTAACCCGACCGCTCAGCAATTTCATGGAGTGCCCACGGGTTCTTGTATTGTGAGAAAGGGAGAAAAGTACCTCTTTCTCTACCTGCTCTTTCCCATGCATAATCTTATAAACCTCAATCATGTCACCCCTCAGTCGTCGTTTCTCCAAGCTAAAGAGCCCTAAGCGCCTTAACCGTTCCTCATAGGGAAAGTGTTCCAACCCTTTTATCATTCGAGTTGCTCTTTTCTGCACTTTTTCCAAAGCTATAATATCCTTTTTAAGGTGTGGTGACCAGAATTGCACACAGTATTCCAGATGAGGTCGCACCATTGATTTATATAGCGGCATTATGATATTGGCTGATCTGTTTACAATACCCTTCCTAATAATCCCCAGCATAGCATTGGCCTTCTTTATTGCAGTCACACACTGTCTCGACATTTTCAGTGAGTTATCTACTACAACTCCAAGATCTCTCTCTTGATCTGTCTCTGCCAGTTCAGACCCCATCAACGTGTATTTATAGTTAGGATTTTTGGCTCCAATGTGCATCACCTTGCACTTGGCCACATTGAACCCCATTTGCCATGTTGACGCCCACTCGCCCAACTTTGACAGATCCCTTTGGAGTGCCTCACAATCCTCACTGGTTTTCACCACCCTGAACAACTTCGTATCATCCGCAAATTTAGCCACTTCACTGCTTACTCCCAACTCCAAATCATTAATGAACAAGTTAAAAAGCAGTGGACCAAGTACTGATCCCTGTGGTACCCCACTGCTTACACCCCTCCACTGGGAGAACTGCCCATTTATACTCACTCTCTGTTTTCTATTAATTAGCCAGTTTTTGATCCATAAAAGGACTTGTCCTTTTATCCCATGATTTTTGAGCTTGCTTAGGAGCCTTTGATGAGGAACTTTATCAAAAGCTTTCTGGAAGTCAAGGTAAACAATATCTATTGGATCCCCCTTGTCCACATGTTTGTTCACCCCCTCAAAGAACATTAACAGGTTAGTGAGACAAGATCTTCCCTTACAGAACCCATGTTGAGTCTGCCTCAATAGGTTTTGTTCATCTATGTGCCTACTAATTCTTTCCTTAATAATGGTTTCCACCAATTTACCCGGTATCGACGTCAGACTGACAGGCCTGTAATTTCCCGGATCTCCTCTGGAACCCTTTTTAAAGATGGGAGTGACATTAGCTACCTTCCAGTCCTCAGGAATGGAGGCTGATTTTAAGGAGAGATTACATATTTTTGTCAGGAGATCCACAAGTTCACAATTGAGTTCTTTCAGAACTCTTGGATGTATGCCATCTGGGCCTGGTGATTTATCAGTTTTTAAGTTGTTTATCAGTTTTAGGACCTCCTCTCTCGTCACCTCAATCTGACTCAGGTCTTTCAACACCCCTCCCGAACTCAGCGGCTCTGGAGTGGGCAAGCACCTCTCATCTTCCACAGTGAAGACGGAGGCAAAAAATGCATTTAGCTTCTCAGCCATTTCCCTATCATCCTTCAGTACTCCTTTTACCCCTTGGTCATCCAAGGGCCCCACTGCCTCCCTGGCTGGTTTCCTGTTTCTAATGTATTTGAAGAAAGTTTTATTGTTGGTCTTTACATTTTTTGCTATATGCTCCTCATATTCCCTTTTTGCATGCCTGACCACAGACTTGCATTTTATTTGCCATAGCCTGTGTTCTGTTTTATCAGCCTCACTGTGACTAGCTTTCCACCGCTTAAAGGAATCCTTTTTACCTTTTACAGCTTCCATTACTTTGTTTGTTAACCATGTAGGCTTTTTCTTATACCTGTTTGTGCCTTTCCTAACCTGCGGAATATATTTTATTTGAGCTTCTAGAATTGTAGTTTTAAACAGTTTCCAAGCTTCCCCAATGGTTTTGACCCTTTCTACTTTTCCCTTCAGTTTCCTCCCCACATGTCCCCTCATATCAGAAAAATTACCCCTTTTAAAGTTAAAAGTGGTTGTGTGAGTCTTTTTGGCCAATTCCCTATTTGTACAAATGTTGAACTCAACAACATTATGATCACTGTTCCCAAGCGGTGCAATCACTTTTACATCTCTCACCAGGTCTTGAGTGTTACTTAGGACCAAATCAAGGATCGCCTCTCCCCTGGTAGGTTCCGTGACCATCTGCTCCATAGCACAGTCATTTAGAGTGTCTAGAAACTCAATCTCTTTCTCTCGACTAGAACACATATTGACCCAATCAATGTGTGGGTAGTTAAAATCACCTATTACGACACAGTGTTTTTGTCTAGCTGCTATCTTTAATTCATTCATCATTTTATAATCCTCCTCTATCTTTTGATCCGGTGGGCGATAACAAACTCCCAGTGTTAAGTTTCCTTTTGGCCCCCCTATTTCAACCCACAGAACTTCAAGAAGCGAATCCAATTCTCTTAGCCTCTCGATCTTTCTGGACTTTATACCCTCTCTGACATACAGAGCCACCCCACCTCCAACCCTTCCCCCCCTATCCTTCCGATATAATATATAACCGGGAATCACTGTATCCCACTGATTTTCCTCATCCCACCAAGTTTCTGAAATACCCACAATGTCTATTTTTCCCTCCAACACCAAGCACTCCAACTCCCCGATTTTACTTTGGACACTTCTAGCATTTGTATAGAAACAGCTGTAATTTTCCATACATGTTAAGCCTGCAACCTTCCTCTTGCTATCTCAAGACCTTGTCAGGCAGTCCATGTCACTAGCCATGGTTTCGGTGGACAATTTCAATCCACCTCCCTGTAGAAAAGCAACAGGTACCCCCTCATCTCTCTGAGATGAGCCAACCCGAACCAGAGACTTTTCATCTCCTGTCAGCTTTCCCCCAATATTCAGTTTAAAAACTGCTCTGCCACCTTTTTGATTTTAAGCGCCAGCAGCCTGGTTCCTTCTCGGGACAAGTGGAGACCGTCTCGCCTGTACAGCTCCCTCTTGTTCCAAAAAGAATCCCAGTGCCTAACAAACCTGAACCCTTCCCCTCTACACCATCGTCTCATCCACGCATTGAGACTCCTGATCTGTGCCTGTCTCTCCAGCCCTGCGCGTGGAACAGGTAGCACTTCTGAGAAAGCTACCTTGGAGGTCCTGGACCTAGGTTTCCTGCCCAGCAGCCTAAATTTCTCCTCCAGGACCTCACGACTGCATTTCCCCATATCATTGGTGCCGACATGCACCACGACCACTGGCTCCTCCCCAGCACTATCTACCAGCCTATCTAAAACACGCGTAATGTCCGCTACCTTCGCACCAGGCAGGCAAGTCACCATACGGTCAGTACGCGGGTTCGCCACCCAGCTGTCTACCTGCCTAAGGATCGAATCACCAACTACCAAGAGCCCCCCTCCCAACCAGCCCAGAGATGGTTCCTTGGTGCGGAAGGATACCTGCTCACCAGCTGGGGAAGAGGTCCCTTCTGAGGGCACATTCCCCTCATCCTCAGCATGGTGCCCTGTTTCTCCTTGACCCTCATGCTCCACCAACTACCAAGAGCCCCCCTCCCAACCAGCCCAGAGATGGTTCCTTGGTGCGGAAGGATACCTGCTCACCAGCTGGGGAAGAGGTCCCTTCTGAGGGCACATTCCCCTCATCCTCAGCATGGTGCCCTGTTTCTCCTTGACCCTCATGCTCCCTGACAGAGGTGGAGCTGTAAGATCCAGAGTGGGACATATCTAACAAGTCCCCGAGAGTCTTTTCTGTATGCCTAACTGTCTCTGCTTCTCCAGGTCAGCCACCTTGGCCTCAAGGGAGCAAACATGTTCCCTGAGAACCAGGAGCTCCTTGCACCGAGCACACACCCAAGACTTCTGTTCAGTGGGCAGATAGTCATACATGTGACACTCCGTGCAAAACACTGGATAGCCCCCAACCCCCTGCTGGCATTCTGGCTTCATAGTTCTTTTAAAATAAGTAAATATAATCCCCCTTTTAAAACCCTTTGTATTTATGTGGTTTTTCCTGTCGAAGTCAACTTACCTTACGGGGAAGACAAAGAGCCTAGGGCCTTGGCTTTCTGGCTCTTCTTGGGCTTCTTACAGAGCCCCTAGTCTAAGAGTCCCTAGGCTAAGAGGCACAGGCAAAGAGCCCTTTAGCTTGCCAAAGAGCCCTTTAGCCTCTGGCAAGATGCTTTCTTAAATACTGAATTACAGTCAATCACAGTCAAACAATGCCCCTTTCGCTTTCTCTCAATTACAGTCAATCACAATCAAACAATGTCCCTTCCTCTCCCTCTCTCAAGCAGCCAGGACTCTGCAACAAGTCTAATCACTTTCACACACTCCCAAACACAGTCCTCCCACACAATATCCTCAGCTGAATCCCCTCAGCTGAAAGCAAGTAAAAGAACACTCACCCCTCTAGCAGCTCTGTCTCCTGCTCCTGCTCAGAGCTCAGCTGGGTCTCAAAGACAGAGATCAGCTCCTCTGGAGAAAATGGCTGCTTTGAAGGGTGGACTGTATGGCATTGTCCCATGCTAAGGTCCCTCCCCTCCCCAAACCCCACCCTCTCCCAGATCCACTCCCAACTTCTCCAGGTATTTTCAAACCCAGAGCTGGCAACCCTGCATACAATGCATTGTGGTCCCTGTTTCTCTTCAGTAATGAAGGCCTGAAGCCAAAGGGTTCTGCTCATGGCCAGATCTAAGTAGTTTGCATACACCCAAACACCTCTCTGTTTCCAGTACTCTCTTTCCACTGCAGTTGGTCTCTTGCTCTTCACATTGTATTTCAGGTCTTGGTTTGCACAGCTTCTCGTTCTGGGCTGGTCATTACTACTTGCCTATTATGTCATAAGGAAAAGCTTCTATAATTTGGACTGTTGAGACTGTTCTAAAGGCCCCTGAACTCAGTCACTATACAAAACAACTCCCACCATTTCATTAGTGTGAGGAATCCTAGTGTGAGTCCCTGAGCTAGACCAGCTTCAGTATTCTAATTTATTTATGTATTATTAATCTATCCCTAGTTCTATTCTGCACATCCTTGTATGGATAAAATTCACAATTCTACTCCATATGCTGCAATTGGGTTGGATCCAATCAGCTTTTTAAATCAGTCTAAGCCAATTCCCCTCCATAATACAGCACAGTTCCCAATGGCTTTTGACCATTGCTTGGTTCCATGATCCCAAACTTAGCCTTTTCTGGTGGTCACCTTTTTCACCATTGGGAAAACTGGTTGGATCCACTCCACTATCTACTTTGACAATCCTCCTGACTGAACATGGATACTTCTTAGATGAAACTAGTTAAATTCTCTAGCAAATCTTTGGAACCTAAAATGGTGAACCAAACATTTTAGAGGGGTGTGGGTGAACGTCTAGATTGTGACTGAATCAGCGGGACGCATTGCCGAGTGACAATAGGTTCACTTTCATGTGGATGCTGCAGCAGGCAAAGCCTTCCAAGGGAAGAAAAAGTCTGAATGTGAATTTAGCTAGTTTTGGATAAAGACGCCTTTCAGCGTCAATAAACACCATGAATGCAGCCACGGTAGAGTTACAACTTAATGAGATGAGGGGAAGTGCACAGGGTCAGGCCTCATCTCCCAGCCTCTATCATGCTAATTAGCTGGGCAGCCCGCAGCTGAAAAACTGCTGGAATTTTTATTTGCATTTCATTTAGTTGGAAGGAAATTGACCCAGATGGTCCACAAAGGCAATAGAAGACTGGCAAGCAGTCCGGTGCTGCACACTTTTCGAAGGACTCGCTCTTGTCTGCCCGTCCCTTTGGAAGCCCCAGGCATAAAAGATTAAAATAGCGTAAGGGAATTGATTTCATGATTTTTTTAAAGATAATTTCCCCAAGATTTTCAGAAAGGACCTCGAGAAACTAATTTAATCAGCCAGGACCTCAATAGTAATTAAAGGGAAGAAAAGCCAAGCTAATGAAAGAGGTGGTAGGGATTTTTGCTGTTGCTGGTGGGAACCTTCCTTAATTAGGAAAAGTCTAAAAACTAAATGATGTTAATAGAGACAACCATGAACATTTATTGCAAAGACCCCAGAGCCATGGTCAGCTTGGATGATTGATTGCCCAAACAGCTGATCTTACTTCATGAAAGCCCAAAATGAATTACCAGGCCGAAAGCTTGTCTGCCGATGATGAATATCCATGCCGTTGTTAGCAGAAGTTTATATACTTACATAACCACCTTGAGATTTGCCACTATCAGCTTTACCCCTCATGTTTCTTTGATGTAGTCACCTGGATACATGCAGGGAGAACACCAATGGGAAAGGAAGAACGTTTCTAATGGCTCTGTGTTTCCTACAGTCACAAACCATAACTGAGGGGGGGGGGTGTTGGTGATGATGAGAGCATGGGGTGACATATTTCTTTAACCCACCGCAAGAAGTGGTTTCCATATCCAACTATCCATGAAGAAAGGATTAGTGAATAGCTGGGTCCAACAGACAATATAGATCCCTACCTACAGTAACAGAATTCAAGATGAAATGGGCTAATCAGGAAAATCCTAAGGAAAACATGATTGCACCTCCCTGGGGCAACAGCAACTGGGGTGGAAAGATGTGTGTCCCAGCCTTCCAGAATGTTATCAAACACAGTCAATGGTTCTCTGTCTGCTTATTTAGGGAGCAACACAAAGGGGCTGCAACCATGCAAGCTTCAATTATTGGAGTCAGGGAGAACATTGAGGGAGGACCACAACTGCCACCACTCTCCTTCCCACTTCCATATAAAACAAGATGCAGTGTTGGCACAAAATTGCACATTCCTGAGTCAGTCCTTCTGGTGCTTGTTTATGAGATGTTCCCCGTAGGTAGTGTTCACTGGGAGAACTGAAGCAACACTTCTAATAGGCACTGTTTACTAGAAACCTCTCCTGCACAAGCATGGCTGTAAGGTGGTGTTCTCACTGCATCTTCTGATCCCATTGATTCTGTCATTTCTGCATTGGTGGAGGTATTGTACCCACTTCCCTGGGTATAACTTCTCTTGATTTCAATGGGAATAAAGACCTCTTCACATAAGAAGAGGATCAGACCAGTGGTCAATCAAGTCCAGCATACTGTTTCAAACATTGCCCTGGACAACCAACAAACAAGGCACTGATGTTGCCCCAAGCACTGGTATTCAAAGCTCTTCCTTACAAATCTTTTTCTTTAGGTATATACGAAAGATTTCTGTAGCCTAAAATGCAAAGTGTGAATGTGACAAACAGGAGTTGTAGTATATAGGACACTGCATCCAGATATTGCCATAAATCTCAATATATAAACCCTCCATTTTAATTTGCTGTTTGAATGCCGACTGTCCTAAACATTGGTTTAATGTTGAGTACTAATCTAGGATTCTAAACCATATTTGGCTTGTAAACATCTGAATGCAGAAAACTCAGTTTGTTCAGCAGTACCAGCCTTCTTAGCCTCCAGCATATATACAGGAAAGCACTAGGGTTGCCAGGACTGGGTTGGAAAATACCTGGAGACTTTGGGGGTGGATCCAGGAGAGGGCAGGGTTTGGGGAAGGGAGGGGCCTCAGCATGGTACAATGGCCCCGGTCACACCAGGGGGGAAAGGTGCGGCTGAAGTGCGGCTTTTTAGAGCCGCAACAAAAGAGAAGCGTGGCTGCGGGATCAGACAGATCCCCCAAGCCACCACGCAGTTGCTCCCCGGCATGATCAGATGCCGGGGGGGGGGAGATGCCATGGACAGGAGAGGAGGCGAGCCTGTTGCGCATGCACATGCATGCACAGTTCAACAGGGCCTCGGATGCTGCGGGGAGACGGGCGCGTCAGCGATCAGATGCCTGCCCGTGCTGCGCGTCAACCAGTAGGTAGTACTGTTTGGTGCTACCTTTTTGATGTGTGGTTTCGCCCGGAAGGGACGGATCGAAGACGGATGCGCTCCACTTCCCAGATGTTGCGGTATGATCACGCCCGCTTGATGTGCCCACAATCCGTCCCTCTCCCGTGGCAAATCCTCCCATGTGACTGGGGCCAATATTATAGAATCCACCCTTCAAAGTCGCCATTTTCTCCAGGGGAGCTGAACTCTGTCAGCTGAAGATCAGTTGTAAAAGCAGTGGTCCCAGGTCCCACCTGAAGGTTGGCAACCCTAGAAAGCACAGACCAACAGAAATGTTGGCTACTCTTCTGCCTATCAGTGGTGTTCAAGCAGTGAGGCAGTCTTTTCCAGGGTAAAGAGTAAACAAACACAAATTTTGCCTTTCCCCCCAGAAGGTTATAGGAAGCTGGCTTGAAAGGGGGGGGGGTAAATTGATGCCAAACCTCTTCCTCTATCCCCTTCCTTCTACCAGTAGGGGCAAGCAATGCATTTGCTGCCTCATATCACTGCTAAGGCTGAATATTTGGAATGGCCCCAGAACAGAAAACCCTGGTAACATAGACCAAAATCTCTCCTTAATGCAGTTTGATCCAGCAATGTGATTGGAAGAAACACTGCACAGAAACTCCAGTCAGGGATGCTGCAATGTGACATGAACATAGGATACATGTTCTGGTTGGATAATGTGCCTGGCAAGCACATATCTGCTGAGTTACTCTCTCCTTGCTGTCTCTCCACAAGGAGGAGGAGGAGGAGGAGGAGGAGGAGGAGGAGATTGGATTTATACCCCGCCCTTCACTCAGAGTCTCAAAGCAGCTTACAAACTCCTCTCCCTTCCCCTCCCCACAACAGACACCCTGTGAGGTAGGTGGGGCTGAGAGAGCTCTTTCCAGAACTGTCCTTGAGAGAACAGCTCTGACAGAATTATGGCTAGCAAATGGAGGACTGGGGAATCAAACCCGATCCTCCCAGATTAGAGTCCGCACACTTAACCACTACACCAAACTGGCTCCCATTTCCTGAAGAAAATGGAAATTTATGAAGTGCAGCAGACTGAAAGTTGTTTTCTGTGGCCAAGTACAGCCACAGAAATCATGGTGCCACAAGAAAAATAATTTTCTTGTTTTGGATCCGAAAGTCAGAAGTAAGCACATTAGGACATAGTTACCCTTCTAAGGTTAAGAAACAGGGTATATTCAAGTCATATTTTGATATTCTGAATGGCCACACATTTCCCCTTCTATTCTGCATTTCTGTGTGGCTCCCCTAACTCTGGCCTGCTGACACTTCAGACATTGTCAGAACAAAACTTGGGTGCTTTCCAAACAGTCAGGGGCTTGTTTGTTTTCCGCATTGCTAGTATATCTGCTGACAAAGCACAGCAGTAATGGGGCTTCTACATGGCAGGTATTCCTGCAGTTTCCCTGTCCCAGTCCCCCAGCCATGGCTGCCCCCCCCCCCCAAAGCCACCAGAGCTTTTACATTTTTTTTTAAATATTGGCACTCAAATGTTGTCATATCACCACACCATTGTAACAATAGGCATAACAGGTTATGTGTATCCCCAGCTTTCAATTTTTTTAAAAAAAAATCTTGCCCTGGCCTGGATAGCCCAGGCAAGCCTGATCTCATCACATCTCAGAAGCTAAGCAGGGCGACCCTGGCAACTACTTGGAAGGACGACCTCCAAGGAATACCAGAAGCGGGACACAGAGACAGGCTAATCAAGCCACCTCTCTGAAAAACATCCAAGCCCCCAGTAGGGGTTGCCAGAAGTCACCATGACTTCCAGGCAAGCACACAAAAACACGCAGGCACGCAAAAAAGAAAAAAAAATCCAGCCCTTTCCCTTACAAAAATATGCCGTTTCTCTTTATATCCCTAAAATGACATGGATAGAGACTTGCTTTAAAAAACAAAAAGAAAAAGAAAACTGAGAATTCAGAGAATCCGTTACACATATCAGTACAATGGTATAGCAATATAATGATATTCTAGTGCTGATTTAAAAAATAAAATAAAATAAAACTGACCAGTGAGAGGGCAGGAAATGGCTGCTATGTGGGTGAGAAAATCCAAATTTTCCCACTTAAATGATAGTCATCCAGTCTTTACTGTGATGTTTCCCAAAGGTCTAGAGCAAAGTAGGTGTCATATTCAGGGCAAAGCCTGGTGCTTTTACTCCACCTGGGGCTCCCAGGATACCCAAATACAATGACAACAAATAAAACAAGATTCAGGAACAAGGTCTACAAACCAGTCCAGAGCCAGAGATCCAAAGGCTCCATCCAGGGGTCATGGGAAGGAGGATCCAGGGCTTGGAATCCAGTGCTGGATACAAGGTCCAGGTCTCCAGCTGTAAGATCAAGGCAAGCTAAACAAAGACAGAGTACAAGGCAGCAAGTCAGGGTGGAGCTCTGTTCACTAAGCAGGCCAGCTCACAGAGGAATGTAGCAAGCAAGATTGCTTCCACATCAAGCTTTGCTCAGCGTGTTCCTTTTATCTGTCTCCTCTTGCTGACTCATCCCTTGAGGCCCAGGTGTCACTTCTTACCACTGTGTACATTTTCCTCCAGGCGTAGGCCTTTACTGCTTCCCTATCAGCCTGTCAGTCCTGGTCCTGTAGGGGACTCCAGTCCAGAAATTGATACTGATCGCAGCTGGGTGATCAGGCGAGAGCTCCATCTTCTTTCTAGAGCTGTCAAACACTCTCTCCTCCTTCTGCGCTCTGCTGGTTCAGGAGAAGAAGAAGAGGTTGGATTTATACCCCTTCCCTTCCCTTGGCGTCTCAGAGTGGCTTACAAACTCCTTTCCCTTCCCCTCCCCACAACAGACACCCTGTGAGGTAGGTGGGGCTGAGAGAGCTCTGACACAAACTGCTCTTTTCAAGAACACCTCTGACAGACCTACGGCTTGCCCAAGGTCATCCAGCAGCTGCACGTGGAGGAGTGGGGAATCAAACCCAGTTCTCCCAGATTAGAGTCTGTGCACTTAACCACTACACCAAGCTTAACCACTACACCAAACAGAGCTCCATCAAACAGGAGAACTTGGCAGAGACCAAGGCTCTGGCCTCTGAGTTGTCTCTTTCTTCTCCTGCCAGAGTGAGCAGCCTGGCTGTGACTAGGGAGTGTCCTCACCTTCCGATGCTTCCCCCGTTGGGTCTGCTTCTCAGGCCAACTGCTGAGATGGGTATTCCACCAGTGTGGGACTTGACTGTTCCGATTCCTCCGAGGAGGAGGGGGTGGCAGCTGACCGACCCATGACAGTAGTTTGGGGAAGATTTGAGAAAAGCCAGGGAAACCCCAACTGTGTACGAATGTACCCCAGTACTGTGAGAAAGCAAGAAAATGAAACTCTTCCCAGCAGCATTTAATCCAGGACAGATAACCTAAGTAGGAATAGACCTGAATTCAATAAACTCTCAAATGTCAGAACTTGAACCAAAGAGTCTGCTGCCTGAGGCAATTATTACCAGGAGCTACCCTGACTTTTCATGAGTGATTCCTATAATTCCTTCCCTCATTACTTCATTTATTATCATCTACTTGGGTGCGGTCCTGTTTGCGTTAACGGTGCAGACATATACTGTTACCTCTTAACTCTGAGAGTTCAAGTCAGAGAGAACTGACAGGTCTACTGTGAAGGCGACCCTTGTGATAAAAAAAAAGGCAGGCGTGCTGAAATAGGAAACTGGACTGATGAGAACTTTGAGGAACTTAGGATTTCAGGCTATAAAAGATGAGTCTGGAATCTGAGGATATTGAGGGAATCTTTTTAAATTAAATAAAGGTAGAGCTCCTTGTTATGAGTAATTCACAGATCCCCACTCCAGAAGTACTTGTTATGTGTAATTCACTGATCCTTTCCCCATCTTTTTTACAGGATGCAGCTGTTGGTGCTGCACTTGAAAAGTAGAGTCCTCAGTGGGTGGCAGAGAGAGGATACTTACCCCATTCCTCTCAGTCTTTTCCCCTCAACAAAAATCACCACCACCAAGTTCCCTTGATCCTATTGGGGAAATTTTACAGGCACTCATACACAAATTTAAAAAAACCCCACCCATAGATGAGTGATGATGGCAGAGACTTTTTGGCTGTAAAAATTGTCTGAGGAGAAAGGGTTAAATGTATGTCTGTTTATGACTAGCCCAGGGTGACCCAGCAAGCTCCCATGGCAGAGTGGGAATTTGAGTCTGGGTCTCCCAAATGCTAGTCTGACACTCTATCTAATGTGAGGTCTATCTAACGTGCAAGTTTATGGAAAGCCTCCTACTTAACCCAATCCGACATGTGGAGAGCCCATGATTAAAATCTCTTTGCCAGATGTGTGGCCCCTTATGCAAGATGCATGTCCCTGGTGGCACTAGTGCCCATGTTTAAACACTGCATGCCCTTTCTTTACAGAATGCAGAAGAACCCAGCAGAACTGCAGAAAAGGTCAGCGATCAGCATCCAGAGTGGTGTATCAAATTTGAACAAAAATTGCAAGCAACTCTGTGGTCTACTTGGGGGGGGGCACTTTTCATGAAGAGAGACCTGCTGTGCATTCAGCCAAGAACTTTCAAAGTGTCAGTTCTGGCCAGAATTACATCTCAAGCAGATGGTCCCATAACATTATGATATGCATTGATAATACATGGGAATAGCTACAAGGGGAGTGGGGAATAAACACTGGCTGTCACCATGAAATGATGCTGAAATTATTTCAACCAAAGAAGCTCCAGCTGATTCCACTTGTCGTGTTCACACACCAGTGTTCAGAGAGCTTGACAATTCTCATAGCAAGCCTGGCATGTTGGTTCGGTGGTGAGCCAGAACCTCCTTTGCTTTAAGCAAACAAAGTGATCTCAGATGCAGCAAGTCCCATTTCCAGCTGCACTCCAGGGAGGGGAGGAAGCCAAGCCGCATCTGCCGCAGGTGAAGCCTTCAAACCCCTCCCCTCCTCCGCTGCTTAGCCCTCGTCCTCCTTTTCAAAACCAGCCATTAAATGCTTGCCATTGAACTGGAGCGCAGGAGGTGATGGATGCTTCCCCTTTGACGGCAATGTCACTTGGGGGCTTCAGGCTTTCAGCACCATTAGCCTTGGGTGTGGAAGCAGGCAGTAGATCACTGGGACGGACGTGGCATGCTTTGTTCTGCTTTGACTACCACTTGGCAAAGGAGGCTGGCTGCTCTTTTGCATGGCTATAAACTATGCCCTTTTCATGTGGAAGCAAAGGATACACTGACAGGCCAGGTTCACACATGCAGGCATGACTCTGAGTCACTCATGACCGGATGACTCAGCATTTGGAGACCCTCAGCCCTGTGAGTGAGCTGCCTCTATTGTACTTCAGAACAAAATGTGAGTCCAGTGGCACCTTTAAGACCAAGAAAGTTTTATTCAAGGTATAAGCTTTCATGTGCACGCACACCTGAAGGCATCTGAAGAAGTTTGTGTGCACACAAAAGCTTATACTAGAATAAAACTTTGTTGGTCTTAAAGGTACCACTGGACTCGAATTTTGTTCTGTTGCTCACACAGCTACCCACCTGAATCTATTGTACTTCAGTTACCAGCACTACTCAGGTCTTCTTGGTGGTAAATAACTTCTGAGGGTTCATTCAGACACACACCACTTTAGCTTGATACCACAGTCAACAAGTGAGGAACATGCATGTCTTGAAGGTAGAGAAAGAGGTACTCTTGAAGGTAGAGAAAGAGGTACTTTTCTCCCTTTCTCACAATACATGAACTCGTGGGCACTCCATGAAATTGCTGAGTGGTCGGGTTAGAACGGATAAAAGGAAGTACTTCTTCACCCAAAGAGTGATTAACACTTGGAATTCACTGCCACAGGAAGCATGGACGGCTTCAAAAGGGAATTAGATAAGCATATGGAGCAGAGGTCCATCAGTGGGTATTAGCCACAAGGTATAGATAGGGGCTCTGGGGCAAGTGATGCTCTGTGTTCTTGGTGCTTGGGGGGGGTCAACAGTGGGAGGGCTTCTAATGTCCTGGCCCCACTAGTGGACCTCCTGATGGCACTGGTATTTCTGGCCACTTTGTGATACAGAGTGTTGGACTGGATGGGCCTTTGGCCTGATCCAACATTGGCGTCTCTTATGTTCTTATGAAGGACCAGCAGCAGCATTCTTAATCAGGGGTGTGGAATGTGTTATTCCACTGGCTTTGGTCACTGATGTCTGTGCTCACAAACAGGATGCTTTCATCTGGCCACCATCTGCTAGGTTAATCAGGGACATTACAGAATGAGGGCAGGCTGTACGCAGCACACACATCTGAGCTTGTGCCGGATCACAGAGGACTTGCCTGTCCCCAGAACACTTGCTGAGCTCCTCTCATGGACCCCGTTTGACCTGCTCAGCTATGCTGTTCACACTCAAACCTAGTCCAGTGAACTGTTTCCACTGGAAATGGTAAGTCATGTGGGATTGCCCCTTCCTTTTTCATGGCATTCAAGAGGAATGTACAAGGACAAGAGAAAGCTTATTTCCAGATGGTACCCAAAAACAAGCATTTCACTTCGCTGTCCCTGTAATAAAGGAAATTAGGACTACAGGTGCCATGAACTTTGTGGCAGACAAGATCGAACATACTGTGTTCAACCACAGCAATCACCCAGGAGCCAAACCTCCAATCAGTCCACCTGTCCACTGTGTACATGAAACAGCGGTAAACAGCTTTGTAGCTGCACAGTAGCTGTGGTGGTGGAGGGTTTTTTAATCATCATCATCAAATTTTATGCTGCCTTTCCACCCTATCAGGGTCTACAAGGCAGAGGACTTAAAAGAAACATTAAAACATTTGAGCAATTACAAATACAGTTAAAAGAATAAAATAATTCAATTAAAAACACATAAACCATTCTAAGGCCCTGGTCACACGGGCCGGATATCGCGAGGGGGGGAGGCGTGGCTAATTGCCCTGGCGCAGTTTGATCTGCGATTACACGATCAGACGGCCGGTGGCACACCATGGGTCCTTCCCTCGGCACCAACGGGTAAACAAGGGTGGCGATCACGCAACGATCCTGCAGTGCGGCAAAGAAGTAGCATGGCACGATCACACCAGCAATGGCTAGGCGCCGCTGCAGTGACAAACTGGGTCATTTATTTATTTTTAAGCAGAAACGGCACTTTCACTTTCCTCTTTGTGCGCATGCGCCGTTGGGTGCTTGTGCGCATCTTGTGGAGACTTGGGGGAAAAAAACTGTTTGCGAAGGGACATGGGCGGGCGCCGGATGCCACCACCGGAAACGCGATCATATGCCCGCCCTTGCCCCGCGGTTTCAAAAAACTAGTACCTCAGAGGTACTAGTTTTTAACTCCGCATCTTCAGCGGGAAGTCTCAGGTTCGCCATGGGAGCTCTATGCTTCCCAGATGTTGCTGTGTGATTGCGCCCGGAAAATCCGCCTATCTTCCGTCTCTGTAGCATGGCTAATGCTCTATGTGACCGCAGCCATAGAATATCTGATTGCATCTGACGTCCAACCACACAACCCAGCATATTTTAACTTAATATACACATAAACAAAACACACCCACTGTATAGCACCAAAGGCATCAAGTTTGTATTGCTGATCAATTAGTAAAGTATGACAATAGACAGGAGTATTCAAGTATTTTTATATTTAATTTAATGATACACAAGTTAATAAGCAATGCTGATTAAGAGCAAAGTGGTCCCCATCATTATAGTTAATGTTATTATCATCATATCATTGCTAATTGTGCAATAAGATGATATCTAATCTATTTGTAATTTACATTGTTTTATCTAAGTCTTTGTATATTCTGAAATTATCAATAAAAATTATTAAAACTAAAAAAAAAAAAAAACCAACAGCCCCACATAAACAAGCAATGTTAGAAGGAGGGCCAAGTAACTGTTATTGGAGGTATGCCACAAGAAACAAAAGAAGTCTTCACCTGCTGGCAAAAGAAACCAATAGAGGAAGATAGATTAATCTCCCTGGGGAGGGAATTCATTGTTGTAGAGTAGTTTTTAATTCCCTGCCTTGCGGAGTAATTCAGTACGTGAGATGATTCTACTCAGAGTCACAAACAGCTGGGTCAAGTAATTAAATGGCACATGGGTGGGAACTGTGTCTCCCATAGAGCTGTGTGAAAATGTACTGCACTTTATTATCTGAATACGTGAAAGGGAACCCAGCACAATCAGGCTCAAACTGTATGAAAACAAACAAACTGATAAATGGAAAACTGGCTCCCTGTCTGCCACCAGGAACAGTCTGTGAGTCAAACCAGCATCTGTTTGAGCATCCATAATTAGAGTGTGACTAAATGTGATCCTCAACAAATGATTTCCACTGGAAATGGTAAGTCAAGCTGAATTGTCCCTTCCTTCCTCCTAGCATACATGAGGAATACCAGGGGAGACAAGCACAATGGCACAAATTGGAAGGAGCAATATTGGTGTAAGAAACTCCCCGTCACATCATTTTGATCTCTTTTCCCTGGGACTGTACCCAGCACGTCTTGTCTTGTGCTATAGATTAGGGAGTGTGGGAACCTTTTGGGCAGACATGGCTAAGGGTCATCTCTTATTACATCAAATGATACCTCCAAGCTGGAGAACAGGCCAGCATTTTAGAGCATCCCTTGTGTCTGAAATGGGGACTGGGCATCCCTGCTTTGCATGGCCACCTTGGAAAGTTCTTTGCGGCTTCACAAGATACCCAACCAAAGATCCGAAACAAGCGCATGTGACATATAATGATGGGCCAGTCTCCGAGTGCAAACAGTGACCTACGCAGAGGTAACATTCAAAGCAGCAGTGACAATGGGTAGACTTGGGATGATGTTTTCATCAAATAGCACTGAATAATTAACAGATTAGTAGAAAATGAAAGTATTTTTCCAGCTGACTCACAAATATAAAAGGGAATCAATTTGTTGAATAAACTGGGTTTTGAATAGCTCCCCTGCCCCCCAACCCCTGCCTCAGCTTACAGCCTGTATTCTGAACAGGAGGGGGAAAAAATGTAAAGAAGATTCTCTGAAGTGTTGTAAGACTGTTTTTCTTTCACCATCCCATTGTTTTCCTAAAGTGAACCAAAACCCCCAGGGAGGTGCCTGATTGACAGCCTCTGAAAGTGCAGATTCTATGTTTTTTTTTATCTTTCTTCTTTTTAAAAAAAAGGAAAATTTGTTGCAAAGCGAAAGGCGCCCCTGTTCCCATATCCCTGCAGCTGGTATTTTTCATTAGCTGAAGTAATAGCCAAGCAATGCATTACTGATGAGCTGGAGGGAGGATGAAACACATATCTGTGTGGTCATCGTTTCATCCCAGGGATGCAGGGCCCAGAAGGCTTTGCATGGGATTGTTCCCATTGACACACACAGTTGATAAACCCCTTTGTCTGGCTTTGTTTAAAGACACCAAGGGTTCTATGGGTTTTTGCGCATCCCGAGCAGCAAATACATGCTTGTCCCGAGTCTGCAGAATGGTTTCGGAGTTTCTATGACTTTCAGAATGAATCTTTTTCCATGGCGTGCTGCCTTGAATAGGAATGGAATACTGTTAGGGCTCTGGTCTCAGGGAGTGGCCAAGAAACACCAGAAAGCGCCATCCCAAAGGAAACAGCAGTTCCATCCGAGAAGAGAATCCCAGTGTGGAGGAAGAAGTGCTGCTGTCAGAAGCCCTATTAACCAGGTACCGTAAACACAGGTTCACTTGGTTGTTTCTTTCTACATGCCTTGAGTCATTCTCATGTTACATTCAATGCATGTGTAGCTGAACATACAATTGAAATGCACATCTATCCAGGTACTTTTGCACATCTATCCACGTTTGCAAAGTGAACACACGCTGGTTCTTTCTCACAAATAAATGTACCCATAGTTACAATGAACATATGCACAATCCATGAACAATGTACACTCGACTCTTTCTTTATACATGCGTGGAGTAATTCTCCTGTTACTTCAACCCATGTACAGCTGAATGTGCAATTGAAACTGCACATTTATCCAGGTACTGGTGCTCCGTTTCATTTGTAAAATGAATGCATGTTGGCTCCTTCTTACAGAAGCTGCAGAGATATGGCAGAGTGCTGTACGTGTGTCAGGCTCAAAGACAAAGCCTTTCACCCCCCTTTATTGTTCATGAAAGGTGAGGCTCTGAAGAGTCATCAGGACCTCCAACAACAACATAAAGGTGCTCAGCACAGGGGTGTGGCTTGGCACAGCAACTTGAGCAGTTTAACAGAGACGGTTTCCAACCCAGGTTCTACCTTGATCTGCTGTTTCTTGCCCACATTCAGCTTCCAACACCTGAGTCTTCTTATTGGCTACCATATTGGCCATTGCCTCCAGTTTTCCTTCTTCATACTTCCAGAAGACATTGTGTGTATGTGTACACAGAGAGAGAGAGAGAGAGAGAGAGAGAGAGAGAGCGCTGCACTGAGATGGATGGCCTAAACTCGCCTGATCTCATCATATCTGGTTAGCACGTGGGTGGCAGACCACCAAGGAAGTCCAGGTTTGCTACGCAGAGGCAGGCAATGGCAAACCACTCCTCTTCATCTCTTGCCTTGAAAACTATGGGGTTGCCATAAGTCAGCTGCAACTTGGCTGCCCTTTCCACTAATTCATATATTTAATTCATTCATTTGAAATATTTATATCTCAGTTCTACAGCCTTTGTGGCATCTGGCCTGCACTGCCTTGATTTCGTCTGTCCCAGGGGAATTGTCCTGGTCTGATCTTCCCCAGCAATTCTGTTCACAGGATCCCTGAGCCTTCCCCTCCCTCCCATCAAGCCAAAACTTGACTTAATTCTGAAATTTGTAGGCTCTAATTTTTTCCTAGTGATAGCACTGATAGTGTGGCTCAGTATTTCCAAATTACAAGTCATGTTAACCGAGGTGCTATGGAGAAACTACATTTCCCAGGGTTCCTGGTGCCTGAGAAACTAATGGTCCAGCATTCCAAATGCCAGAGATGGGAACTGGATATTGGCTGTGAGGCATCATGCGATCTATTTCGCAGATAAAGTCCTGGTGCTCCGCCGAGATCTCCCCACCACAATTGAAACAGTGAGGGAACTCGAGGTCCCTTGCACGCCTTCAATTCCAGGTTTAGAACTTTTCAGCGTACGCAGTCTGGACGAAGGTGACAGATTGCTCGTATCTGTGCGCCCAACCACGTGCGACCTTGATCCGTGCTCCTCCTGGCTCATTAAGGCGGGCCATGAGGGGTTTCGAGGTGCCCTACAGGAGATTATCAACAAGTCTCTCTTGGAAGGGCCATTCCCTGGGGCACTCAAGGAAGCGATGGTCCGCCCTCTCTTGAAAAAAACATCCCTGGACCCGACCAAATTGGCCGGTGTCCAATTTGCCCTATTTGGGCAAACTTATCGAGAGGGTGGTGGTGATACAGCTACAGAGTTTTCTGGAGGATGCTTCAGTCTTAGACCCCTTCAAGTCCGGCTTTCGCCCGGGTCATGGGATGGAGATGGTGTTGGTTGCCCTGACTGACGACCTCCAAAGGCATCTGGATCGAGGTGGTGTGGCGGCACTGTTGTTGCTCGATCTATCGGCCGCATTTGATACGGTCGACCACCAGTTGCTGGCCCACTGCCTCGCCGATGCAGGGATTCAGGGACTGGCCCTCCAATGGTTTGCCTCTTTTCTCCAAGATTGGGGACAAAGGGTGGCGATAGGGGAGCAGTGGTCCTGGAGGCACCCTCTTGATTGTGGGGTGCCTCATGGGGCAGTGCTGTCCCTGATGTTGTTTAAATATCTACATGCCCTCCCTTGCCCAGATTGCCTGGAGGTATGGGCTTGGGTGTCATCAATATGCGGATGACACCCAGCTCTATCTGATGCTGGGTGGCCGGTCGAATTCCGTCCCAGATGATCTCCAACGGGCATTGCAAGCCATGGCTGGTTGGCTCAGACTGAGTCGGTTGAAGCTAAACCCAGCAAAGACGGAGGTCCTGGGCCTAGGTCAGGCTGGTTCAGGGTTGGGGCTCCCTCTCCAGGCCTTTGGTGCCAGCGTCAGGGGTTAGGAGTTTGGGAGTGCTCCTGGACTCCTCTTTAACTATGGAGGCCCAGGTAGCAGCCACTGCCAAGTCGGCCTTTTATCATCTTCGGCTGGCATGGCAGTTGATTCCCTTCCTTGACCGTGATGACCTGGCTACAGTGATCCATGCGACGGTCACATTGAGGCTGGACTACTATAATGCTCTCTACTTGGGGCTGCCTTTGTCACAAATCCGGAACCTGCAGCTAGTGCAGAATGCAGCAGCCAGGCTGTTGATGGGTCTCCCTAGGCGGGACCACATCTGGCCTGTGCTGAAGGTGCTGCACTGGCTGCCAATAGCATACTGGATCTGCTTCAAAGTGCTGGTTCTTACCTTTAAAGCCCTTTATGGTCAGGGTCCGGCATACCAAAGGGACCGCCTTTCCCCATATGTTCCTCCAAGGGCACTATGGTAGGGGGGCCAACATCTTTTGACTACCCCAGGCCTCAGGGATGTCAAATTCGCCAAGACTAGGGCCAGGGCCTTTTTGGTGGTGGCTCCTACCTAATTTGGGTCTTCCTCTTTTCCTGCTGCCTTCAAATTTTCCTAACATTATTGTCTTTCCCAGTGACTTTAGTCTTCTCATAATGTGAACAAGGTGAAATAGCCTCAGTTTAGTCATTTTAGCTTCTAGAGAGAGTTCAGGATTGATTTGCTCTAAAGGTAAAGGTAAAGGTTTCCCTTGCTCGAAAGCCAGTTGAATCCGACTCTAGGGTGCGGTGCACATCTACGTTTCCAAGCTGAAGAGCCAGTGCTGTCCAAATACATTTTCCGTGGTCATGTGGCTGGCATGACTAGACGCCAAGGCACATGGAACCCTCCTCAATGTTCCTTATGATGTCTCTTCTCTGTAATGCTTTTTGCTTTTGATTCTGAATGCTGTTTAAAGGGGATATAAATCAAATAAGAAGGAAGGAAGGAAGGAAGGAAGGAAGGAAGGAAGGAAGGAAGGAAGGAAGGAAGGAAGGAAGGAAGGAAGGAAGGAAGGAAGGAAGGAAGGAAGGAAGGAAGGAAGGAAGGAAGGAAGGAAGGAAGGAAGGAAGGAAGGAAGGAAGGAAGGAAGGAAGGAAGGAAGGAAGGAAGGAAGGAAGGAAGGAAGGAAGGAAGGAAGGAAGGAGAAAGAAAGAAAGAAAGAAAGAAAGAGAAAGAAAGAGAAAAAGAAAAAGAAAAAGAAAGAAAGAAGAAGTTATTCTGTCAACTCAGGTTATAGTTCAAGCTGGGCATTACAACCTCTGAACAACTTTGCCATGCTAAACTGACCTGGATGAATTTTGGTGACATCTCTAGACCAGTCTTACATGATTGACAATTCTTCTCTCTTCCAGAGGCTTGTGACATAAACTATTATATAGCCTCCATCCTGTTTTTATTTTTCCACTCCTTTCCCTTGATAAAACAACAAACAAAACTACACCTACTACGATTCTAATACTTATTATGTATTTATTGCCATTGTTTTATACCTTCCCTCTGAGGAATTCTACGAGGTAGACCCAATTCAGAATATAAATCAAATCAAGTTAAAAGAGGATGATTTGCCCAAAGCCACCCAGTGAGCCTCACGGATGGGTGGAGATTTGGGTCCAGGAGCCCACAATTTAAGTCTATACATAGTACCATAATACTTAAAAATATCCCAGCCAACTCCAGCTACAAAGTAACCATGTAAGCCCAAAACAGAACTGAACTTCTCCAAATTCATATTATCAGTAGCCACCAAAGCCTTGGCAATATTAGGACTGGTATTTGGGAGACCCTGATTTGAATCTGATTTGAATCCCCACCCTGCAAGGAAGCTCACTGGGGGACCTTGGGTCAGTCACTCTCTTGTCTCTTCATCTAACCGACCTCAAAACCTTCCATCCCTGCTGCCTGAAATCTGATTAACTGAAGGCACTAGGGACGGAAATCTGCATGCAAACTACTATTTCTACCAGTCCAGGCTCTAGTGGGAAGGGATGGGCCCGCACACTAAGCAAAGGCTTTTTTGCATCCTACAACTCACTGCAAAGAGGATGCATAGATTAATGGACAATCAAGGCAATCGTTGCAGCCCAGCGAGGGCCACGGACAACCAGATTCAAATCTAGACCTTGTGTGTTTGTTTTCTGATCAAGGACCTCTGAAGTCAGTTACTGGAACGGGAAGGGCAGCTGTTGGAAGATACTGCTCTGACGCTCTACTGTCAGAGCAAAGGACATAGTTCTACTGGGTCTGGTTAATCGAGAATCTTGATACAGCTTACATGAGTTAATTTTGCACACTGCTATTCACATCTGGTTCCTGAAGACGTTAGGGATGCCAGCCTCCAGGTGGGACCTCGGGAACCTCTGGAATTACAGATTTCCAGACTACAGAGACCAGTTCTTCTGGAGACAGTGTATGGTTTGGAGGGTGGACTCTCTGGCACTGTCCCCCACTGAGGTCCCTGTCCTCCCCAGGCTCCATCCCTAAATCTCCAGGGGTTTCCCAACCTAGAGCTGGCAACCAGTGTTCCCTCTAAGCTGAGTTAGTGTGAGCTAGGTCACAGTTTTTTAGCCCCTGGCTCACACATTTTTGTCTTAGCTCAGGAAGGATGGCTCCAGAGCAAACTAATGTATGCAGCAGCGAAATTGCTCGCTCACAACTTTAAGGCCAGTAGCTCACAAAGCAGAATTTTTGCTCACAAGACTCCACAGCTTGGAGGGAGCATTGCTGGCAACTCCCCCCCTTCCATCCCCTGCCAGTGGCCATGGGGGACCTGGCTGTGGTGTATTCAATTCAGTGGAAACTGTATGTGAACTCACTCATTGGAACACCATGCAAAGCTTCGTCCTGGGCAAGGATCCTAATTCCTCAATTCCTATTGGTAGCCCAGGAAGAGCCGACCAATCACCTAACATCCAGTTCCCTGAGAGGGAACGTCTGTGATTGGACTTTACAATCCTACTGGTTGTTATGTACAGTAGGGCGTGGCTACATTAGCCCGGGAGAGTTTAAAAGGAGCTCAGCTGCAATGCAAAAGTTGTTCTGGTTGTTCTGTCTGGTTGTGTTAAGCGTTGCTCATTAAAGCTGAATCACTGGCTGAAATCACTCTCTGACTCTTGTTAAGTAGCTGACTTAACACTGGCGCCCCTAGAACTTCTATTTACCCATGTCATTCCGGGTATCTCACTAGGCTGGGTCCAAGTTTCAAACAGTAACGTATAATCATTTCTCTGCACAAATTGCAAGCAGCAATATTAAGTCCTTGGGATTTTTCTTTTTTCTTTTTCACAGTTCAGAACTGTTCTAAATTGTATTGCCAACATTTTGTGCATGACCTGTGATGCCCTCCCTCCATCCAACACCCTTGACAGAGGGGACAAGCCCTATTAATTTACAAAAGAGAGGATTGCCTGCCTGTTCCAAACTGGATTGCAAATACTTTGTGCAGCTTCCCACTGCTGTCAGGGAACTGTAGTTCAATCTGGAATGTTCTGAGCGTGCACCAGCATGATGTATGTCACCTGTTAATGAATACTACACAGGCACAAAAGCAGCACATACAGTAGAAATGCAGCTGTTTTTAACCTGTCCATGGTTCCCACATGCAGACAAGCTTGGGTGAAGTCCTCATTTCTAGTGCGGCTTTCAATACAGCACACCAGCAACAGAGCTTTCGCATGGCAGGTATCCCTGTAGTTTCCTTGCCCCAGCAGCGGCCATCCCTCATCCCATGGGCCACTGGGCTTTTTCAAATTTTTTGTTAAAAAAATGGCAATTGAAAATTGTTCTAGTGCTATAATGTTATAACACTATGTGTACCAGGTTCTCTGAATTCCCCACTTCCTTTTTTAAAAAATGTATGTTGCTAGCCCCTTCCATAGCAGAAATATGCTTTTCCGCTTCTACCGCTATAACAGAAGGGGCTAGAGACCAGTGTTCCCTCTAAGCTGAGTTAGTGTGAGCTAGCTCACAGGTTTTCAGCCTCTGGCTCACACATTTTTGTCTTAGTTCAGGAGGTATGGCTATGGAGCAAACTAATTTATGTAGTAGCCAAATCACTCGTTCACAACTTTAATGCCGATAGCTCAGAAAGTAGAATTTTTGCTCACAGGACTCCACAGCTGAGAGGGAGCATTGCTGGAGACCTTTTTTAAATGAAAGCTGAGAGTTCAGAGAACCTGTGACACATATTGTCATAATGCTGTATCACTATAGCAATGTTTAACTTTTTTCCCCCTAAAAGCTTCCTGGGCAGGGGGAGGAAATGGCTGGGGAGAGGGGCAGGGGAAATGGCTTCCATTTAGGTGAGAAAATCTTTCCCACCCACACAGAAGCCGTCCAGGCTTTACTGTAATCTTTCCCCAACATTTGGGAGCAAGTTTGAAAAACCCCCAGAGAAAAGCTGGGGAAACCCCGGGAGGTGCATGAATTGACCCTGGGGGCGCATAACCCATGCAGAAATGGCCCATGAGTCATGACGGCTCGGAGTCACAGGTAATCCAAACCAGCTAGTACATTGTGGACATGTGCCAACAGCAGCTTCCTGTCCAGTCACTATACTGAATGCTGCCAACTGTGCAAAACCTCCTTGAGTTGTGAACAAATCATCAATGCAATCACATGGGATTATCAGCTCGAGAGAAAACAAGCACCACGAGTGGGCCAGATCTGATTTTCAAAGGTGTGCCCTTTGCAACATTATAGGACACAAGTGGCTCCAATGCAAATTGACAAACTGTCTCCTCAGTGCTAGGATTGCCAGGTCCCTCCTGGCCACTGGCAGGGGATGAGGAGTAAGGTTGCCAGCTCCAGGTGGGAGAATTCCTGGAGATCTGTGGATGGAGCCTGGGGAGGACAGGGACCTCAGTGGGGTACAATGCCATAGATTCCACTCCAAAGCATCCATTTTCTCCAGGGGCACTGATCTCTGTAGTCTGGAGATGATTCCAGGAGGTCCCCAGGCTCCACCTGGAGGCTGGCATCCCTACATCCCCATCAGGACCTGTGCTGTACACCTGATATTCTCCATGGCCACTTGAGGACATGGTACAATTTGTGTGTTTTGTGTGTGTATAATGTGTGGGAATATTTTTCTGGATTGTACAGATTTGTCAGTCGATATTGCAGCCCTGACCTGGATAGCCCAGGCAAGCCCAATCTCATCAGATCTTGGAAGCTAAGCAGGGCTGACCCTGGCAAGTACTTGGATGGGAGATCTCCAAGGAATACCAGGGCCGGGACGCAGAGGCATGTAATATCAAAGCCACCTCTCTGAAATGTCCTAACCCCACTGGGGTCTCCAGAAGTTACCATGACTTCCAGGCTCGCAAGCACACACACACAAGTATTCACCCCAAAATTTGCACTACTCTTCTTTCAGATCCGTCCTCAAATCCTTTTTAAATCTTCCAGTCTTCCCCCACAATTACAAATCTAAGTACCTGTAGTGATTACATGACATCCCCTACATGTTATCCTTGTCTCGGTTCCATTTTTACCTCTCCTCCTTTTCATCACCATTGTCAAATTTTAGAGAATAAGCTTTTGGGAGTGTTGGGGTATGTGCCATGTACACAGATGCTGAAGAAGAAAAAGCATAGACTGAATCATTGAACTTATAGAAGAGTATTCTGCCTTTTATTTTGGGGTAGCCATCATTTTGTGTGAATGATAAAGCAAAATACAGATACTTGGGGGACTGATTCTCTTCTGCGCTTCAATAGGACTTTTTTTTTTTAATGCAGTGGTGTAAACTGACAAAACCCTTTACGGAGGGCACCTGTACATCAGAGTGAGATTTGGTAGTTGTGCTATGGCAGGGGAGGGGGGAGAGAAAGGGACTCAAAGTCAAGAGAGAATGCCTTCAAACCTAACCTTTTTTTGTTGTTCACACTGAAGAGGGCAAAAGAAAGAACTATCATTTCCACCTTAATGCCACGAGAGAGATGCTGGACAAAAAAAACAGCCTCTGCCCTACATAACTCACAATTCAAATGGCCAGAATTGGCCATTTTCCTGAATGCTATATAGTTCAAGGAGGGAGAAAAGTACCCTAAAGAAGGTTTTGTATGGGAACTTTTAACTTCCCATCCCATTTGACTTTTGGTCTTTAAAATACAGGTCAAATCAATGAATTTAATGAAGGCCATTTAACACAATAGCTTTGCCTTGCATTTTGACCCAGATAAAGGAGAGTCAGTCTAGGTCAAAAAGCTTTAGCAGAACTTTAAGTGGTTAGTACACAAATGTGACAGAATGTTTAGAATCTCAGAGACTTGCAAGCCCCATTGACAAGCAGTTAAAAGTATTTGAAATGGCTGCATGAATGAACTTTGATAAGGTAGGGCCATTGTTTTCCATTGTTCCTTTCTCTTCATACTAAAACACCCCCAAAAAAAGAACAAGAGTCAATGAATGTATAATTCAGTCTCACTTTTTACTGGATTTCTTTGGACTTTTTCTTGTGGGCTGTTCAGTCTATTTAAATTCCTCGCCACACATTAAAATCTTTCTCAAATGATTGTGACTGTGGAGTCACCCATGTCAGTACAAACCTTTAATTATGCTAGGGAAACTATGGTGGGTTGGGACACACTTAGATTAATAGAAATGAAGATTTAAATTAGGAATCCTCTGCCTTTCTCACAAAATGGACAGAAAAAAAATTCCAATGATACCAAGTTGCCTAGATACATTAGGCGCAGCTGAAAAAAACTTGATAGAAAAACCCAGTGGAGATTCATATTTTTAACATTTAAAAGGGCTTTGTTGTTGTTTTGGTGGTTTATGGGAATTTTGAACAACTCTGTGGTAAAAATAACTTTAAATAAATATGTTAAAGATTCAGGCTGAATAAGAGATCTGAGTACTTTGGAAATCCTTATTCCCATTTAACAGTCCTTGTCAATTTTAGAGGAGGAATCCTCACAGCAAATATACAAACGTTCAGATGATAAGCAATTTAATATGGTTTATACAAGCCCAGCAATAAAAGTGGGAGGGGGGAAGCTTTGCCAGGTCAAAGATGAGGCTGATCTTTTATTTATGTTTCAGATGGACCTCTCCAGAGAACCAAATGTTGACTTCACATGCTTTCATGAGCTCTGGGGTCCTGGGCACTGTGCTTTTTGGAGGGTTTCTTTTTTCAGTCATTCTCTACAGCTAGATTTTATTGTATTTTACCCTTTTGTCTAGTTTTTGTGTTTGAATTTTTTCCCCCTTCATTCATTGACCAGCAACTTTCTGTCACCCATCTTTGACTTCACTCCTTACAACTGCATTAAAGCTGTCATTTACTTCTGCTTCCCCCCCCTTCGATATTTGACAGCAAAAAAGCCCTCACCCGCTTTTATAGCTTTTTGTTCACATTATGACATAACCTGAGCAGAGTGGCAACAGCTCCCCAATTCCCCCATGTAAAATTTGCAACATTTTTTGAGACGGGTCAATGCCCATTTTTGGAACCCTTTTCTTTATCTGAGGACCGTGCTAAAACTTTTTTTGCAGATGTGAGCCATTCAAGGGCAGTCTGTGGCTGCATGCAGAGATGGGGAAAGAAGAAAAGGCTTCCTATTTTGTGATTGCCATAGTAACTCAAACATTGCCACTTTTTTGTTTTGTTTTGTTTTGTTTTTGAGAGGTTTTTTTTGGGGTTTGCTAGGCCTGAGCCAGTGAATTTGATTTCCTGGGCAATCAAGCCCTCTACTGGAGATCCTGGCTTGTATGACACAGGGTTACCAGGAGGACAGTGTGCTCGTTAGGTCTGAAATTAAAGCATTTCAGTTTAAAATAATACCCATTTGTATCCATTTTGTTCAACATAACAACAGCTGCTGTCCCTGGGATGACAGCTTTGCCTTTTAAACCAAAGTCTCATATGACATTTATGAATGAGGCAGCCTCTATTCATTTTCACTTTTGAATTAACAGTCATTACTTTGGGTTGTTGTTTAGTTATTTCTTTGTCTTTGTCTTTTTTTTTTTTTAAGGCTTATGTATGATATTTGGCACCACAAATTTTATGATGAGAAATTGTTGTTGTTGAGAATCTGATTGAGAAAGAAAGAAAGAAAGAAAGAAAGAAAGAAAGAAAGAAAGAAAGAAAGAAAGAAAGAAAGAAAGAAACTTGCATGCTAATCCCCACTATTTGCATTGTGTTTTTCTGCTTACAACATCTTATCATTGGTGAATGTCCTAAAACCTTGGTACATGCTGTTTTAAATACTCACATACTGGTTCTGGCACTTTAAGCTTTGATTATAGTGACTAGTTTCTCAAAGCTGGATGGCATATTTCCACAACTAAGCATGGAATAACTAAATGAATTATGTATACCATCTTCCAACAAAATAGAAAGTAGGCTTTATCTAAGGTATACACAGTAGAGGAAGGGGAAAGGTAGTCAGTCATAAGCAGTGTTCCCTCTAAACTGTGCATGTGAGCGGACGCTCATTAACACAGGAAGCCCCGTTCAGCAGCAATCTGGAGCCAGCACAGGGTCTTGCACTGCCCATTGCCCATTTTAAGATTACAACAGTTATATTCTGCTCAGGGTGTGAACTGCTTTGCTCAGTAAAATTAGAGGGAACACTGGATAAGGAGAGATCAGCCAACACTGGGGTAATTATTAGCTGGTTTGCAGATAAATGTTCATCACTAATTGACAGAAGCACCAAGCAATGGCTGTGAAGAGGCCATCACAGGTTAATCATACAGTTTCTGTATAACTTCTCTGTAATATTACTCACCTCAACAGATTATTAGGGAGGGAAGATGGCACAGTGTAGCCCAATCTCATCAGGGTCAGTATTTGGATGGGATTTATTTATTATTTATCATATGGCAGTATGTAGTGTAGTCAGGAGACCCTAAGATTGTCTGGCAGCCAGGAGTTCCAGCTCTTTTAGCATTAGGCATCACTAGGCGGCGAGCTACACTTGTTTTTTAGGCAAGAGACGATTCAGAGGTGGTTTGCCAGTGCCTGCCTCTGCGTCACAGCCCTGGTGTCCCTTGGAGGCTGCCCTTCCAAGTACTTGCCAGAGTCAACCCTGCTTAGCTTCCAAGATCTTTTTTTTTTTTTAATTTATTTTTTCAATTTTTAACAATTCTAACACTTCAAACAGTGAACAATTAATTTTCCAATTACATTCACATCCTGTAAATAGTTCCTGCGTATGTCTGACGGGATCAGGCTAGCCTGGGCCATCCAGGTCAGGGCTACTTAGATGGGAGACCACCATGGAAGTCTCTGCAGAGGAAGGCAATGGCAAACCACCTCTGCTTCTTACTTGCCTTAGAATCATAGAGTTGGAAGGGACCTCCAGGGTCATCTAGTCCAACCCCCTGCACAATGCAGGAAATTCACAAATACCTTCCCCCCACCCCCAGTGAAAGCCCCTTGCTGGGATCACCATGAGACGGCTGTGACTTCATGGCACTTATATACATAAGGCACATATATACATACATTACTATGATGATATTTAGTATCTTCATGGTTGCCTGTTTCCAGGTTCAATTCAAAGTGCTGTTTGCTACCTTCAAAGCCCTAAATGAGATATTTAGGGCCTCAATATTCCAAGGATTGTTTTCCCCCATTTATTTATATACATACTTCATTTTTTGTCCACCTTTCTCTTTGAGACTCAAAGTGGATTACAGAGACCTGCCCAGGCACTTGGATTATTATTAGAAGTCCTTCTCTACCTATTTCCATCATCTGGAGTATGGTAGGGCCTTCTTGGTGCCTTTGGAAGGTCTTCCCATGGGACATCCATTTGGCACCGCACTTACTGGAGTGTGCCAGGAAATGACAGCTATTTTAGGAGACTCAAGGCTGAGAGGGGGAATATGCATGGTGAGTGCGCTCTGAGAAAACGTTTATGTGCAAATGTTAGATTCATCTGGGCTAAGATGGGGAAGCTGGAGTGCTTTATGTTAGTTAAATGGGAACACAGATATAGTGGTCATCCCAAAAACTGAGCTGGATGAAGACAATTAGTAGGGTAAGGTTATCCCTGGATATAAAGGACAAGGAAGGATCTACCAGTAGGAAGCGATGCTGCATGTCAGGGTATATAGCAATGCTCCCTCTAAGCAGTGGGATCTTGTGAGCAAAAATTGTACTTCGTGAGCTACTGGCATTAAAATTGTGAGCAAGTGATTTGGCTACTGCATAAATTAGTTTGCTCTGGAGCCATCCTTCCCAAGTGAAGACAAAAGTGTGTGAGCTGGAGGCTAAACAACTGTGAGCTAACTCACACTAACTCAGCTTAGAAGGAACACTGGTATGTAGTGTCCAATAAATTAGAAAAGAGGAACATGCTCTGCCACAGAATCCCTATGGGTGGAAATACCAGGCCTGAAAGATATCGGGGGGGGGGGGGCATACTGACCAGAATTCTGAAGACAGGCCATTAAAATCCATCATAATAGTCATTCAAATATCATGTATTCTGCAGGTTAGGATAAATACCACCAAATCTAAGAGGATGTTAATATGGTTAATGAGCAAAGTCAAGGAAGCCACAAAAGGAAAGAAGAGTTAATTTTAAAAGGTGATGTTTCACCCACACCACATGAACTAGAAAAGCACAGGGTCTAGAAAAAATGAATGTAAATTGACAATAAAGTAGGTGAAAACAGATTAGGGGAACATGTTGCTAAAAACATTAAGACAAATAGAAAAAAATTATTTATATACATGAGAAGGAGGAAGCTGGCCAGGAAGGTGGTAGAACCCTGGGATGACAGGGAAAATAATGAGACTGCAGAGAAACAAAATACTTTTTGGGAGATTGGTTTTCACTGTGGAAGATGGGCCGCAGCCACAGTTTTCAGAAAGGGTGTCAGAAAGACTGAATTAAAAAGAGGTGATGAGAGATACAACTTGTATCTAAAATTGGGCCACTTTCCACAGGACTAGAAAATAGCATGTATAGCCTTGTTTTTAAAAACAGGGATCTGGAGGACAACTAGGCAATTACAAGCCAGCCTCAAGCCAGTTCCTTGTAAATTGGGGAAAACCTTTGCAAAAGATGGAGGAACAAGCCCTACTAAGAAAGAACTGGCATGGCTTCTTTAGAGGGGAACCCTGTCTTGTCAACCCTTTGGAGTTTTTTTCAGACAGTTTTAATAAACATGGTGATCTGGTACACATAGTCTTGGACTTCAAAAAAGCTTTTGACAGGTTTCCGGTTTATGGCGGCTTGTTCTTGGATGTGTCCCATCGACCATCCGGTGATCAAGCCGAGGTGATCAGGAGGGGTCTTGGCTGGTTCCAGACCCCCATAGAGTCTCTGTAGGAGATTCTCAGCCTGGGGAGCTGGGATAAGCCTCTCCCAAGGTGACGGCCGAGGGATTTGAGGCTTGCCTGTCCCCGAGAGGTCCTGACACCACGGAGCCAGTATGGCAATGAGAGTCAACCTCCGGACGAGCGGACAAGAAAATAAGCAAAAATAAACCCAGCAATAATCAAACTCGTATAAACAGTGAGTTAATCAAACTTCTGTATAAGCGAAGAAGTCTTGGCTTGCTATATTGACCAAAGAAAGAGCGGCGTGTGGGGAAGGGTTGGAGATCCACCACCCCCTCCGAAACAGAGCAGTCTTTAAGCGGTACAAAAAGGGAAGAAGGAATGAAACTTACAGCTCGAGCTTGAAAGCTGTATTTTAAGCCCAAGAACGTGGAATTCAGAGAAACTTTAATTTAAAACTAAAACTTTTCTTCACTGTAAACAAATGGCTGGGAGGGTGAGGAGAATGGTGGTGGAAAAGGAACTACTATACCAGTTACTCCCAGTCACCCACAGGAAGTGGCTGTAGACTTTCCCAATATGCTTGATGCAGCACTGGGTCCTCTGCTGGACCAAATGTCTACAATTAATACCAAGCTGGATTCCGTTCAAAAGCAACTTACCCAGATGGAGAAAAGAGCCAATAAGACAGATAAAAGGATCGAGAAAGTTGAAACAAGAACTATTGATGTTAAGCAACAATTAAAAAAAGTTAAGAAGGAAAGAAATATGGATAAAAATCAACTATTTCAACTTATCTATGAATGTGCTATGCTTCCAAGGAGTTCCTGAACAGAAGGGGGAAGACATAAAAACAACGATAAGTGGAGCGATAGCTTCAATTTCAGACCTTAAACCAGAGATCATTTCAGGGGGATCGCGGGGGATCACAGTTCCCCCGGGTGAGGTACGGGGGCGGGGCACATGACGAAGCTCCGCCCCCTGCTTCCAGCCACCCCGCTTCTGGCCCTCATTCAGCCAGGAGGAGGCAGGAGAAGAGGGAGAGTAAGTTGTTTCCTCCCTGCCTCTCCCCACCACTGCCTGCCTGGGGCCAGGGAGGCCCTTCGCGGGGCTTCCTTGCACTCCCGCCGGCCTTGCAGGTCCACCGCCGGGCCCCTCATGGGGCTCGGCAGTGGAGCTGCAAGGCCGCCAGCGGCAGCCGGGACCATTGGGGGTGGGGTGTGTGGCCTTGTGACACACTTCCGGTGATGTCAGGGGGTGTGGCATATGCTAATGAGTTATGCTAATGAATTCCCCTAGCTCTTTTTCTACGAAACGACCCCTGCCTTAAACAGGAAGATCTACAGATTGGCATACCGTACCTACCCTGGTTTTATAAGAAAAAATAAACTGCCTGGTGAAATTTTCGTTAAATTCTCCAAGAGAACACCGAGAGACAATGTTTTAAAAGCTACTGCAGGAAAAACACTTAAAATCAACGAAGAAATTAAAATTCTGAAAGACATTCCGTTTGAGATCTGGAAATGAAGACAGTATGAAGACTTAATTCTTTTCCTACAAGACAACCTACAGATGGAGCTTCCCAGAAGGAATTGTGTTCAAATACAACGACAAGAAAGTTAAAATTGACTCTGTCCAAAAGGCCAAAAACTTTTTGAAAAAACAATTGGGCATAGATAAAGACAAGGACCCCAATCTGGAAGAAGGAGAGGAACCCAGTGAGGAAGAAGCGGCTAATTCTTCAAGTGATTCCAGCAGTTCAACGTCAGAGTCTGAGAAAGGAGAAGCAGCACCCAAAACTTCAAAAGTGAAGAAGAAGCCCAAGAGATAAATGTTATTTCCCCCCTCTGGATTACAATATTACTTGACTTAAGCATAAATAAACTTTAATCAATAGAAGTTTGATCTCTCTGCTTTTATAATTCTATGTTTATCATAATACCAATATTATTGCAGGAGTGATGTAGGCATGTGTCAGCTTTCAAATATTCTTGTCATAAGTTAGTGATAGGTTTCCCCCTGTACCTTTACCTTTAGAATGTAGGGTATATCTTATAAAACCAATACAAATATATATATAAAAGCTTTTGACAAAATCCCTCAACAAAAGCGCCTGAGCATCCTTTGTAGTCATGGGATAAAAGGAAGACCTTGGCAAGCTCAGGTCCAGTCCCTGGCATCTCCAGTTAAAGCAATCATGTAGGCAGTAATGTGAAAGACTTCTGCCTGACAACCTGGAAAGCGGCTTCCAGCCTTCGGGACCATCTCTCCCGATATACCCCCCAAATAGCACTATGCTCTGGGGAGCAAATTCTCCTGGTGATCCCTGGCCCGGAAGATATCTGGCTGTCCTCGACCAGGGCCAGGGCTGAAAAGGCCCGGCCTGGTGGAATTCTCTGCCTGGGGACATCCGTCCCTCCGGGACCTGGGACAGTTCCACAGGGTCTGTAAGACAGAGATGTTCTGCCAGGCCTATGGTTGAGGACAGCAAGGGTCTAGCATCAAGCCTGGCCTCCACCACTCGCCCTCCTCCCCCTCCATGAGGAAGGCACAAATTGACATCAGATGCCATCAGAGGATTACATTGTAGTACAGTAATGTTTTGTTTTACTGAACTTGTTTGTATGCTTTTATTATTGATACATTGGTACATGTTGTATACAAATGAAATCAGAGTAGATAATACTGACCTTGTCTGACTCAGTATTAGGCAGTTTCGTGTGTTCATGTTGGTCCTTTAGTGGATTGGAAATTCATTAAAAAAATAAGAAGCAGAGAGCAGGACTAGAGGGCCTCTTCTTCTAACGCAAGGCAGTAAGCACCAGGGCTCTGCAGGGTTAGGTATTGGGACTCATGCAAATGTGTTCATAAAATACCTGGAAGTGGGGATGAGCACCACATTATTCAGGGTGGTGAGAATCAAAACAGACTGAAGCGCTTCAAAAGGATTTTTCCAAACCGTGTGACAACAATGTGGCAAATGAAATTTGATGTGAATAACTGTACGTATATTGGGGGGTGGATCTGCATTGGTGGATCTGCACTGGATCACGGGAAAGGGATTTGGGGAGTGTGGTAAATAGTGGTTGAAATAATCAACTCAGTGTATGGCAAAAAGGAATGAAAACAAAACAACAAGTACCATAAGGCTCTATGGATCACTTGGAAAACTGTGTACACTTCTGATGGCCATATATAAAAAAAGATATAGAAGAAGAAGAGGAATAAGAAGAAGAGGAGGAGGAGGAGGAGATTGGATTTATACCCCACCCTTCACTACCTGAAGGAGTCTCAGAGCAGTTTATAATCTCCTTCCCTTACGCTCCCCAAAACAGACACCCTGTGGGGTAGGTGGGGCTGAGCAGGGCCGGCTCACCCGCTAGGCGAGCTAGGTACTCGCCTAGGGCGCGCCGGCCCTCAGGGGTGCCAAACTGCGGCCCCCCCGCAACCCCCCCGAGCCCGGCCTGCCTCGGCGGCCCACCCTCTATAGCCATCTTGCATGGAGCCAGGCTGGGCTGAGCACCCGCCGCTGCCACCCCTCCGATGGCCAGAGGCGCTGCTGACGCCGCCCTCCTCCTCCCACCCCTCCTCCTGGCAGGAAAGTTGTGAGCCAGTGATTTGGCTGCTGCATGAATCAGCTTGCTCTGGAGCCATCCTTCCTCAGCTAGGACTGAACTGTGTGAGCTGGAGGCTAAAAAACTGTGAGCTAGCTCCCACTAACTCAGCTTAGAAGGAACACTGCTCAGTACCCCTTGTGTTCTTACGCGGCGCCTGTTGCCGCTGCTGCCCTGCAGACAGAAGGCAGCCGCTCCGCTCTCCTAGCGCCCAACTTCTTCCAGCCCCTGCTCTTCCCCAGAGTGGAAAGAGGACACCAGCGCTGCGCGAGAGGCTGCCCGGACCGCTGGCTGTCTGCGGCCTGGGGGGGGTGCTCCAATGCCACCCGCAGGAGCTCCCTCTGCGCCAAGGCCCCCCCGCCTCACCCTTCTTCTCCCTGCCTCTTGGATCGGGACCGGCTGTTCCAGGCAGGGCGGTTGGAATTCCTTGGCCCGGAGAGCTTCGGGGTGGTGGTGGCAGCGGGGGCGTCCAGAGTGGGATCTGGTGAGCTCAGAGGGGCACTTTGGAGGGGGAGATATTGGGGCAGGAGAATCTGTAACACAATGAAATGCAAGACTGAAAACAGAAGGAAAGAAGGAGTAGGGTGAGAGAGGGAGCTTCGCAGTGACCGCCTCCCCGGGTCCCTTCTTCTGCATCAGAAAGGTACAAGGTAGCCTCGTCGGGGGGGGGGCACAAGGTAACCTCGCCTAGTGCGCAAAAAAACCTTGGGCCGGCCCTGGGGCTGAGAGAGCTCAGAGAGAACTGCTCTTGAGAGAACAGTTCTGAGAGAACTGTGGCTGACCCAAGGTCACCCAGCTGGCTGCATGTGGAAGAGTGGGGGAATCAAAGCCGGTTCTCCTGATTAGAGTCCGCCACTCTTAACCACTACACCAAACTGGGAAAAGTACATAGAAGGGCAAACAAAATGATTAAAGTTTTGGAGGACTTTCCCTATGAACAGTCTGGGACTTTTTAGTTTAAAGAAAAAATGACTAAATGGAAGATATGATAAACGTTTATATAATTACGCATGGGGTGGAGAAAGGGGATAGAATGTTTTCCTCCCTCTCCCATAATTCTAGAACCCACCTGCACTCAATGAAGTTCATGAAGGACAGAAAGGGGGTATTTCTTCCTTCAAGGAATAACTAGCTTGTATAATTCACCACCATGCAATGTAATGAAATTGATTGATTGATTAGTTTATGATATATTGTGTCTTTGAAGTGTTTTTTAAGCCTTGCTGAAACCCACCTTTGAAATTGGAAAGGCAGTCTATAAACATTTTTTAAATAAATAATATGACCAATCTAGGAACACTTTAAAGGGCAGATGATTAATAAACACAGCACAGTCTTATGCAGAGTTTCAGTCTGCTTAAACTGCACTATAAAATGCTTTAATTAGCAATCCTAATTAAATATCATATTTACATATATTTCCACTCTGGAATGCCTCGCTCTTCATAGCTTCGGATTCCTGCCTTGGCTTTAGTGCCACTAGGATGATCAAGACCTAAGAATTCAAGTCCTATTAAAGGCTCAATTTTGTTTGTGTTTCTCCCCTTTCAAAATATGGTAGGGATTACTAGGGGTCATTTCCTGCAGGAGCAGAGCTCCGGCAGTAAAGAGCCCAGGGGACGGGCACATGCAACAAGCCCCATCCCCTGCTCCCAGCAGCCCTCAGTCAGAGCAAGAAGCAGCCAGGTAAGCTGCAGAGCCCCCCCGACCCCCCAGTCCAAAACAATCCAGTGGCACCTTTAAGACCAAGTTTTATTCAGGTACAAGCTCTCCCTCTTCTCCGAGGACAGATCTTCACATTCCTCCCTCCCCCAATAGCTAGGAATCCAAAACAGTCCAGTGGAGCCTGAGCGGTGGGTGTTGCCTTCTGACACACTTCTGGTGATGTCAGGGGGTGTGGCATATGCAAATAAGTTATGCAAATGAGTTATGCTAGTGAGCTCCTGCACCTCTTTTTCTACGAAATGATCCCTGGGGATTACTCTGAATGCTGAGCAAACTGGATGGTTTCATCTTGATGGAGTTCAAGGGAAAATGGAATATACTTTTGCTGGATCTTGTAGTTATACAGACAGCCCTATGTGGGATGACAGGGCCATTGTTTAGGCTGAAAATGGTATAATATCATTGGCCTGAATGATACCTGAATTTTCCATCCGTAAGTGACAAGACAGATGCTATTCTGAAATACAAAGCAGATTCTTGAATTGGTCCTGGTAATCTGGATGAAAAATCTGCTGACTCATTTCTGGAGCAAAACTCAGTAGCTTTTCAAATTATACTATTGAACTTCCATATAAATCTAAAAATATTTATTATTTAATGATTGCAATTAAACTGGTTGCGTTAAAAAATCCTTTAATTTTCACTTGATGATTGTTATGCCAACTTCTCCAGGAAA
>NW_015169929.1:73984-79840 GCF_001447785.1 Gekko japonicus | reverse complement strand
AGCAAGGGAACCTTTACTTTTACTTTATAAAGCAGTGGGGTGTGTGGAAAAGTACAGTATAGCCAGACATTGTCAGATCTCAGAAGCTAAGTAAGGCCAATCCTTGGGTGGGAAACCACCAAGGGAGACTCTGCAGAGAGAGGCCATGGCATACCACCTCTGCTTCTCACTTGCCTTGAAAACCCCTTGCTGGGGTCACCAAAAGTCGGTTGCGACTTGACAGCACTTACATTTGAGGCACCGGCATTATGTTCCCTGAATCCTTTCCCTCTGCTGTTGCAGTGAAGGAACAGCAAAGGATCGCAGAGGGGAGAAGGAGAGAGATGTGGGACACCCTTGGCCAGACACTGGTCCAAGGTGAGTCCCAGCAATGCTGGTGCCTTGAAAACCCCTTGCTGGGGTCGCCAAAAGTGGGCTGCGACTTGACAGCACTTACATGTAAGGCACCGGCATTATGTTCCCTGAATCCTTTCCCTCTGCTGTAGCAGTAAAGGAACAGCAAAGGATCGCAGAGGGGAGGAGGAGAGAGATGCGGGACACCCTTGGTCCAAGGTGAGTCCCAGCAATGCCGACACCACCACAGAGGCTTGTTTTCACCTGGCTGCTGGGAAGGTCCAGGAAATGAGTGTAAACCAAGCCCACTGCTTTCTTTCACTCTGTTCGTCCTGCCGGTGTTACCAGCACCTCAGGGGTCTCCCTCAATTGCTCGTAGGGAGAACCGGCCTTTGAATAACAAGCAAACTGATCAGGTGTGTCTGCTGTTGGACACACTGCTGAGGCTCAGCTTCCTCTGTTCTAGAATGCACCTCGGTTTGCACAAGATGATGACGATACCAAAGAAATCTGACCAGCCCCCTGTTGGTATGCAAAGCAAAAAACGATTACCATAGAGAATACTTATATAGATACCCAATAAATTATAAATCTAGAGTGGAGCCTTCGGATATTCTTTTACTATTCGCTTAGAAAGACATTCCTGCCAACCTAGCAGTTCGAAAGCAAGAAATTGCAAGTAGATAAATAGGCACCACTTCGGTGGGAAGGTAACAGTGTTCCGTGCGCCTTGGCGTTTAGTCATGCCGGCCACATGACCACGGAAACGTCTTTGGACAGCGCTGGCTCTTCGGCTTTGAAACGGAGATGAGCACCGCAACCCTAGAGTCGGATCCGACTGGCTTTCGAGCAAGGGAACCTTTACCTTTTTACCTAGAAAGACATACCAACATAAACAATGCCAATCTGGTTTATGGTACTTTTGTCGTTTGCAAACTTCGGTACATTCACATACAATCGTCTCAAGTGTCTTTCTCAGAAGCATGGTTATTGTTATATGTGAAGGTGTGTCCTTTTAAGACCTATGTTGGTATGTCTTTCTAAGATAACAGTAAAAGAATATTCAAAGGCTCTATTATAGAGTTATAATTTATTGCGTATCTATATAACTATTCTCAACGGTAATCATTTTCGCTTTGTATATGTACTATATACGCAGCCCCCTGTTTGAACATTGTACCATAGAATCCTCCAATCCACTGCAATGGAGTGGGGTTTTGTTACTGAAAGTTGGGATGTTCCTCATCAGGCCCAGTGATGTCTAAAGAGCTTTCCTTTAAAAAAAAATTGTTCAATTTTAACAAAAAAAAAATACAAAATAGAAAAGAAGAAAAAAAATCAATACCTCATCAACCACTAAAGGGTTCATAAGAACATAACATAAGAACATAACCTTTAAAAAAAAATTGTTCAATTTTAACAAAAAAAAATAGAAAAGAAAAAAAATCAATACCTCATCAACCACTAAAGGGTTCATACAGATCTTACTAAGATTAAGGACATAAAAATATAAATTTAGTTTAGAAAATATCTCATTTAAGTATAAAGTATATATTTTTATTTATTTATTTATTTATTTCGATTTCTATCCCGCCTTGCCTGACAGGCAGGCTCAAGGCGGCGTACAATAATGAAAAGTACAATAAAAACAGATAAAATTCCAGCAATAGCATATAAAGTGCAGATTAAGTACAATTAACAAAGTACGGATGGCAATCGTCGTAAAATGGCCCAGTATGACTCGACCAGTATCCCTGGTAACGTGCCAGTCATAGATTTTTCCAGCAGCTCATTCATCAGTGGCGGCTCCTAGTCAAAGGCCTGGTGGAAGAGCTCCGTTTTACAGGCCCTGACATAAATTAAACATAACAATGATATAATTCCTTTGGAATTTCCTTCTGATTAGAAAGATAAATTAGAATGGGTGACCAAATTTTCTTAAACTCTAAGAGGGCTCCAGTCGATGTCGTCTGATTCACATTAAAAGTAAGCCTAGCTAGAACATAATGATTCCATAATCATATATGCCACATCTGTAGAGTTGGGTCTAAAGAGCTTTCCGAGAGTTTAGTGTCTGAAAAACCACTACCTTTTCCTTGGGCTATTTTTACCTCCTTATTCAAAGCCGACACACCTGTGACTCTGATACACTCCGACATGATACTGAAAAGAGTGCATCAACTAATTCTGAATGGATTGAGACCCATGCTATTTTTAAAGCATCCCCTAAGTGTCAGAGGGGGCGAAAATGTGTGATGGACGATGTAGTCACCCTCATTTACATTTAACAGCACTGCGTATGATGGCAATCACTCTCCGTTGCAATAATTTAAATTTGCTGCCAAATTCGCAAACTATATGTTTACGTATCCGGAAGACATTTGAGCTAAAAGAAAGACACGGAAACGGTGGCGAGTGAATAGCGCTAATTGCTCACAGCCATTTCCCGATGAAGAGAGACAGCCAGAAGATGGGGAAGAGGGTAATGACTAATAGCTGACAGAGCTCTGCACACACACACACCCAATGTAAATCTGCTCACACAGCATGTTAATAGAGCAGGGACAATGTCAGCTCCATGCCTGCATGTGACAGAACAACAGGTTGTGTAGAGAATTGTAAATATGGAATTCCGGTTTCCCATGAGTGAAGAAGGAATGGCATGTTTTAATCCAGGGGTTCCCAGGGTAGAGTCCAGCAAGGCTTCTGATTGGCCATTGGAGATTTGATTGGCTGTGTGGGGTTTTAGAAGCATTGCATTGGCAGCAGCTGCCACCACAGCACAAGGACCTTCCCTGTGAGAAACTAAGCTGTGGTGGCCATTTTGTGGCTGGCGCCGCCTCCTGTGGCAGCCATTTTGTGGCAGGCTTTTTGTGGCTACAGCCACCACTCTGTGTCAGAATTCCAGAAGGGCCCGCAGGCTGTTGGGGAACCCCTGTTTAAAACTATAGTAGGAATAAACCTTGGTCGTAATAAGTGATCTGCCAATGGGTTGGATCCAGTTAGCTTTTTCACTCGGTTTCATGCATTTCTCCTCCATACATCTGGGCCCACTGCTTCTCAGCAGAGCATTTCTGGATGGTCAAAGACGGCCCCTCCTTCCTTTTCCACTGGCAGAAACCCTGATTGGATCCAACCCTCTGTTTACAAATAATGTTAGGGAACTTTAGCCAGGCATGTTGCTGCTCACTAGTGATGCTGAGGATGGTTACTGTAGAAGAATTCTTCAGTAGGTTGTATTTTCCCACTCCTCTCAGCTAAGTCCAGAACCTTGCTCTGAAGGAAAATTTTCCTCTTAGAAGGCTGATAGGATAGCATACAGTTTCCCCAATGATTAAACCCTGTTATAACTGGTGATTGTAATTTCTTTTGAGTCTTCTTTCCTCTCATTCACATATCTTCTTATGAAAACAATGTTCCATTGGAAGAAGCTATGTTTATTTACAAACACAGAAAAGAAATTCTGTCACATTCCCAGGAAGCACTTCCTAGTGCAACCATTTGCCCCCCTGAATGCTTGTATGCCCCTTTAATTACCATACTTAAGCGTGCTGTCAAATCAGCAGTATGGCCTAGCAGTTAGCAACAAATTTGTGAGCCAACGTTGGGCTTTTCCACATTCTCATCTTCCTCGCTTGTGTGCTTCTGTTCCTTCGGGGGTGGGGGCTGTGTTCTGCACATGTTTTGCTCCCTCTAGTGGTCAATTCAATATTACATCGCTTTATGTCCAGCATAAAAACCTGCAGTTTAAATCTGCCGGGAGATGTGCCAGACATAAAGAGATGTACTATCAAATTGACTACTAGAGGGAGCAAAATACACGTGAAACAGGAGGGAGGGAATCCTGAAGCAACAGAAATGCTTAAGCGAAGAAAATGAGAATGCAGGAAAGGCCACGATAAGAATTTCTAGAGCTCCTTTGGGAGGGGCAACATATGCCCCCCCCTCTTTTGACTGCTTGCTCTGATCAGCCACCTTGGACCAGTGTTCCCTCTAAGCTGAGTTAGTGTGAGCTAGCTCACAGTCTTTTAGCCTCCGGCCCACGCATTTTTGTCTTAGCTCAGGAAGGAGGGCTCCAGAGCGAACTAATTTATGCAGTAGCCAAATCGCTCGCTCACAACTTTAATGCCAGTAGCTCACAAAGCAGACTTTTTGCTCACAAGACTCCACAGCGTAGAGAGAACACTTCCTTGGACGTATCATCAGTCTCATACCCGTAATTTCTGTGCCTTGAAATCTCACAAGAAAACCTTTCAAGAGCCTGCACACGAATCATTTTTCTGAGATCTCATTGTAATGGTTTTAAAGAAACAACAAGAAAAAGAGATTGGATTTATACCCCGCCCTTCACTACCCAAAGGTGTCTCAGAGAGGCTTACAAACTCCTTTCCCTTCCTCTCCCCACCACAGACACCCTGTGAGGTAGGCAGGTCTGAGAGAGCTCTAACAGAAACTGCTCTTTTTCAAGAACAGCTGTGCCAGAACTATGGCTTGCCCAAGGTCATCCAGCAGGTGCAAGTGGAGGAGTGGGGAATCAAACCCAGTTCTCCCAGATTAGAGTGCGCGCACTTAACCACTACACCAAACTGGCTCCCCAACAATCAACACAAAAACTATTAACTTGCACACCAGCATCAAAGAACATTCATCCCCTCCCCTTGTAGTTTTGACTTGTTTGGGGCAATTATTGCCTTTTGAAGCAACTGGAAAGGAGGAGAAATGCATTTTCCCTGTCAGTTTCTTCCCACACCCATGTGAGTTCTATTCTATTTCATTTCATTTTAAAAAGCTGAAATTGAACAGCAGTCTGCTAGACTGACGGTTGTCTTCTTTTATACCTCTTCATAGATAAGACTTAAACCAATGAAAATGGAGAGCCAGTGTAGTGTAGTGGTTAAGAGTATCAGACTAGGATCTGAAAGGCCCGGGTTCCAATCCCCCACTTGTGCCATGGAAGCTCACTGGGTGACCATGGGCCACTCACAGTCTCTCGCAGGAAGAAGAAGAAGAGGAAGAGCTGGTTTTTATGCCCCGTTCTGCACTCCCTGAAGGAGTCTCGGAGCAGCTTACAATCACCTTCCCTTTTTCTCCCCACAACAGACACCCTGTGAGGTAATTGTGGCTCAGAGAGTTCTGAGAGATCTGTGACCGACCCAAGGTCACCCAGCTGGCTTCATGTGGAGAAGGAAGGAATCAAACCCGGTTCTCCCGATTAGAGTCTGACTCCTGCCACTCTTAAGCACTACACCAAACTGGAAAGGAAGACGATGGAAACCACTTTTGGTCCCTATTGGGGAGAAAGGTGGGCTATAAATGAATTAAATAAAATTAAATAAACTCTTCTTGTCAATTTCAGTCTTGACCACGGGTGTCAAACATTAACTGCTAGCACCTTTTAATGTTATAATTGTTTTATATTGTTTTAGGATTATCTAAATTATTTACTGTGTGTTTTATTCTTTTGTAAGCTGCCCTGAGCCAGGGCGGGGTATAAATCGGATAATAAATAAATAAATAAATAAA
>NW_015169929.1:55767-73801 GCF_001447785.1 Gekko japonicus | reverse complement strand
AATAAATAAATAAATAAATAAATAAATAAATAAATAAGATATAAACATGCGGCCCGGGGGCCGGAACAGGCCCCCGGAGGGCTTCTATCAGGCCCGCAGTGGAACTGGCTGTCTTCTGCTGCTTCGTCCAGTTCTGCTGCTGCTGCTATGTCATCGTAGGTTTGCAGTTTACAGATGCACACCTGAACAGCATACTCAAGATTGCAACATTACAGGCATTTTGATGCAGTAATTCAGAGCAAGAGGAGTCAGTTATCAGGCACTCTGTTAAATAAACAAAATATTGCAAGAGTGCTGATGTTTTAAGCATGTTTTCATGTTAAGTAAAAAAACCACCTTTGTGTTTGTGTCCTTTATAAAGTTTATAACTCCACTACGTGGCATTACGTTTTATGGCACACATGGCCCCCGGCCCAACAAGGTCTCATTTATGTCAGATCCGGCCCTTGTAACAAATGAGTTCGACACCCCTGGACTAGACAGTCGAAAGTTCTCTGCCAAGCCCTAAGCAAACCATTCCCAAGGCCTAAGTCGGCACAGGTACCCTCTTGAAAAGAACCCCTACCACTGAGTTTTAAAATGCTGTTTCCATAGCTGACATCGATTTGTTTGACTTTTAATTAGAACCGGAACATTTCTGTGTAAACAAGCATAGGATCAGGATGGGTTTGACTCTAAACCGATTAAATGCCTTTGCCGTCCATTGAGAAGGGTTGCTACTGACATGGGCAAGTAAAAGGATTAGGCTCTCCAAACGCAGGAGTCAAGCAACGGTTCTAATTATCATAATCACTATAATTAGTAGCTTAAGATGTTGTGATTTTGAAATGTTAGGTCCTGGTGATTTCTATTAAGATGTGGCTGTTAATTGGACAATTAGTCCTTGCTGAGAGGGGCACATCTTTCAAAGGCTGATTTCGCACTAGAGCTGCCTCGGTGTTGCGCCGCCATTTGCCCCGATACTATTGGTCAATTTCACACCCGAAGCTGCGGGGCTGCATTTTGACTCGCGGCTTCGCCCGATTTCCCCCGCAGTTCCGTGATCCTGTTTTTTGAGGACCACGAAACTGCGGAGGAAATCGGGTGAAGCCGCGGGTCAAATGCAGCCCCGCGGCTCCGGGTGTGAAATTGACCAATAGTATCGGGGCAAACGGCGGCGTGACATCGAGGCAGCTCTAGTGCGAAATCCGCCAAAGATTCTAGCTGCGAGGGGGGGGGGAGATGACTGTTTAAAGGTTTGTTTTGAGAAGAGGAGACCCTGTTTATTCAGGAAAGTCAATTGTTCTGTTAAAAAAATACACACACACCCAACCCTACGCACACCACCGCAGATGAAGAAGTGCTTTCAATGAGGTGTGGAATGTAGAGAAATACTTGGAGGATTGATATTTCTTAATATTCCTTGATATTTGAGGGTGGAGCCTGAAGACAGTGGGGTTTGGGGAGGGGCTTCAATAGGGTATAATGCCACAGAGTCCTCCTCCAACAGCAGCTGTTTTCTCCAGGCGAACTGATCTCTGTGGCCTGGAGATCAGTTTGTATAAACCAGGTGTCAGCGAGCTGCCATTGCGTTCTGTGTAGCCTGGTTGCTTTTGGCTGTTCCTCCCCTCCCACCCCCTCTTGTTAGTTACTTTCACTTCCATGCCAATTAGTTCTGCTTGCTACCTACGATAACGCCCAAGGTCGACAGCTGGAGGTGGGAAGGAGTTTTGGCTTTGCTTCACTTGTTATGTATTACATGCCTGAGAACTGAACTCGTGTTTATATTGCGGACCATTGTGTTCCCATGAAAGGGTGCGCTTGCGTGGCCTGGTTTTCCCGCACGCGGGAACTGGACCCATTGGCCGAGACCTGGTTCAAGTTCGTTTATTATGTTACCCCAAGGGGTCTGTAGTTATTCCTAACAATTCTTGTGTTCCTGTTTGCTCCATCGCTTTGTAATAAAATTCTACTTTGATTCAAACGTGGATTTATTCGAATGCTTGGGGATCGGACACCAGGCTATCTCCTGCCACCAGCTGGGTGTTGGCAACACTGGTGGAATGACTGAGGGTTGGGGTTTTTTTTCCCCCTCCCCGTTTAATTTTGGAGGTAAACCTCCATGGAGTTATGCTGGTTTTCCAACACCAACTTGACCCTGGGGTTGTGCACTGACTTTCTGTGTAAGGGGGGCTCCTATATGCCTGAAGAATCGTCGAAGTGAATGTTTTACCTCAGCCGACAAAGGACAGCCTTGGTTTCTTTGCCCAGACCAGTTCAGTGTGTGATCAGGGGGAACCTTCACAATGGCAAATGTGAAATTCACATTTATTTATTTATTTATTTTGGCATTTTTACCCCGCCCTCCCCACGAGCGGGCTCAGGGCGGCTTACAAGGGGCATAAGCCCATACATCAAACCAGATCAAACAATAAAATCATGAATAAAGACAATAACAATAATAAAGTGTTTTCTGTAAACAAGATGACCTTTGAGTGGTTTTGATGGCATCAGTCATTTCCTTAGACCCTTCCCTTGGGGTGATACTGTCCAGTAGATAGTTCAAGCCAATCCCACAATGTCAGTGCCATACAATTCATGGCGGAACTTCCAAGGGCGGTTCCTAATCCCGATGTGATCACCACCATTGGTGGTGGTGGTGGCGGCAGCCCCTATGTGAAAGCCTGGCGGAAGAGCTCCGTCTTGCAGGCCCTGCGGAACTGCATAAGGTCCCGCAGGGCCCTGATCTCCTCCGGGAGCTCGTTCCACCAGGTAGCTCGTTCCACCAGGTAGCTCGTTCCGGGAGCTCGTTCCACTGAGAAGGATCTGGTCCTGGTCGCAGCAAGCTTTGCCTCCCGGGGGCCTGGAATCACCAGGCGGTGTTGGGTCCCCAACCACATTTAATGAACGTGGATAGCTCTCTTATGACTGTGGAGTGTCTTTTCTTCTCTCCGTGCAAGTGCTGAAGCTTGGGCACGGACAGAGACATTTCTGGCAGGGCAGGAAGTGAGGAAGGCACTGCTAGGAGCTGCCAAATACCATCTGGGCTGTGTGTGTTTCCTCCTCTCCTTGCAGGTGCTCAAGTCTGTGTCTGGCCATAGGGTCCTTGGCTCACAGGTGGGAGCCCATGATAGCCAGCACAGTGAATCAGGACTTGCTCAGATGTTTGAGGTTTTTTTGTTCACTTAAATTGGTTGCTTTGGCTCTTTCTTTTTTAATATAACTTTTTATTGATTTTCTTACTACACACTACAAAGCTAACACTACAAAAGAGAGTAACAAGGAACTTTGATAAGCTATTCATACGCTCTGGCTATATATCTACATGTTAGAAGTTACATTCAGTTCTTTAAATTCTAATGAAAGTATTCAAATAGAAGGAACACAAAGGCATTTTTGGTATTCTATCACACCTGGATGATAACATAAATTCATTAAATGTCAACATAGGCAATCTCAGATCTTCACTTACGTTTCCTCTTAGCTTTACTTTTCTTCTTCTTTTGCCAGGGGAGATTTACTTTAAAGGTTTTGCTTTGGGTCTTTCTATGAGCCACTTCAACTCCCTTTAAGAAGAACAGTGGCATAGAACTGTTTTACTTACTTAATTAGTAATAAATAAATATTTATAAGTTTTCCATTCGATAGCCTCCAATTGCCCAGTGCCATTAGAGTTGCCAAGTCCGAAGCTGTGCTGGAGCGGGGGACTCCAGTGCAGCTCCGGGAGTGCACACACGCGTGAAGCACGCGCACGCCGCAACCCCATCACCCGGAAGTGATGCGACCACGCCAGGCACGCTGGGGGCGGGGCCATGACCATCCGAGGGAACACCATAGAGTTTTCCCCCAGTTGACTGTGGCCCCGCCCCCAGCGTGCCCGCCGTGGTCGCGTCACTTCTGGGTGATGTGCACGTTGCGTGCTTTGGGGGTGGGGTTCCCCCCGGGGCCCGATCCACTGGCAGCGGGGAATGGGCCTCTGGGGCAGGAGTTTCCCCGCCCCCCGGGGGCACTTGGCAAGCCTACTGCTCATGGCAGTGCGGGTAGACAAACCCTGGCCTGGCCGACCCTAGTCGCACAGTCTGACCTCTGCCCCACGCTGGCCCTTAGTTTTGTGGTCATCCTTACCAAAGCCCTTTACGATAGACCGCTGTTGTGATCTCCATGTTATAAATGGTGAGCTGAGGCAGACCGCCCTGCCAAGGCTAACGTGTGAGTTCAAGGCCAAGCATTTCAGACCGGGGTCTCCTCGGTCATGGGCGCATTCTCTTAGCCACTGCTTTACACCAGGTCATGCAATGGTTAACTTTTCCTGTCTTTTCCTGTCTAATTTAGCACCAAAGAACTTTCAGAAATGGGGGGAAATGCCCCTAATTGCATTTAAATCAGATCAAACAGAGTGAAATTTGCTGAGAAATTCTAGTTCAGCTCTCTCTCGTGGGAGCCTCCCTTGGAAGCCTTTGTTGTTGAAGCCTGGTGAGTCTGAGGCCAGCAGCATAGGCCCTTTTTGGACATTACAGTCTACACATCCTCGAGGGCCAGCAACCACGTGTAGTGTAGACCCTCCTGATATGTGCATTGTCTGAAAGGGACAATAGGCAGACTGTCAGCTTTGGTACCCTGAACCAAAGACTTGAAAAATCAGAGTTTCACATAGCACATACAGAGGCCAGATGCACATGCAAAATCTGTGTGTTGCCCTTCCAGACAAAATGGAAACAGTGCATACTGGGGAAGGTCAGAGGTACATATGCTCCCAACATGTGCAAGTGTTAGTCTCTTGGTATGTGGCATCGTAATGCCAGAAAAGGGCTGGAGTGTCCTGACAAAGTGAAATGTTTTCCCATTCGTTTCTCCCCCCCCCCATTTTTAATATCACAATACTATTTTGAATATCAGTTTTGTGTCCATTGAATATCTTACATTGAGACTGGTTCAAATCATTCCTCATGAATTGGGCCCAAAGGGTTGCTATTGGACACCAGTTTTTATCTGTGCGAGACCTACCTTGCGGAGTTCAACAAGGCACAATTCTATCAACTGACTCTTGCTGACTCAGTTAAAAGTCGTGGGGTTAACATAAGAACATAAGAGACGCCAATGTTGGATCAGGCCAAAGGCCCATCCAGTCCAACACTCTGTCATACAGTGGCCAAAAATACTAGGTGCCATCAGGAGGTCCACCAGTCTATTCTGTGGTCTATTCTGCTGCGCTTAGTTTCTTGTGATCAGGAGGTCCACCAGTGGGGCCAGGACATTAGAAGCCCTCCCACTGTTGACCCCCCCCCCCACGCACCAAGAAGAAAGAGCATCACTTGCCCCAGAGCCCCTAGCTATACCTTGTGGCTAATAGCCACTGATGGACCTCTGCTCCATATGCTTATCTAATTCCCTTTTGAAGCCGTCCATGCTTGTAGCCACCACCACTTCCTGTGGCAGTGAATTCCATGTGCTAATCACTCTTTGGGTGAAGAAGTACTTCCTTTTATCTGTTCTAACCCGACCGCTCTGCAGTTTCATTGAGTGCCCACGAGTCCTTGTATTGTGAGAAAGGGAGAAAAGTGCCTCTTTCTCAACCTGCTCTATCCCATGCATAATCTTATAAACCTCAAACATGTCACCCCTCAGTCGTCGTTTCTCCAAGCTAAAGAGCCCTAAGCACTTTAACCTTTCCTTTTTTTTTCATAGGGAAAGTGTTCCAACCCTTTTATCATTCGAGTTGCCCTTTCATTCGAGTTGTCCTGGATCCAGCTTTATTGATAGAGAAGCAAGTTAATGCAGCTGCAACTCAGCCCAGCCCATGAGGTGGCTCCTTACTTTGATACCTGCTGACCTGGCCACCTGGATCCACACCACAATAACATCAAGACTAGACTACTGTAATGCACGATACATTGGCTTCCCCTCCAAATAAGCTCCAACTGATCCAGGATGCAGCAGCTGAGCTATTAGCAGGAGGTAGACAGAGCCTGTGTATTACTCCCACTCTGCGGATGCTCCATTGGAGGCTCATTTGTTGCTGGGCTCAGTTCGAGGTATTGGCTGTCATCTGCAAGTCCCTGCATGGCCTTGGCCCCTCTTATTTGTGGGACTGCCTCACCCCCTTCCCCTGTTCTGACCGGACAACCTCGCTTATGTCATTAGGAGCTTCTCCAGGTATCAACATGCACACGGGCAAAATCAACAGCTGCCAGTTTGGTGTAGTCGTTAAGTGCGCAGACTCTAATCTGGGAGAACCGGGTTTGATTCCCCACTCCTCCACTTGCAGCTGCTGGATGACCTTGGGTAAGCCATAGTTCCATCAGAGCTGTCCTTGAAAAAGAGCACTTTCTCTCAGAGCTTTCTCAGCCCCACCTACCTCACAGGGTGTCTGTTGTGGGGAGGGGGAGGGAAAGGAGTTTGTAAGCCGCTCTGAGACTCCCTTGGGCGGGGTATAAATCCAGTCTCTTCTCTTCTTCTCTCTTCTTCTGTTTGTGTGTTTTCTCCGCTGTGGCTCCCTCCTTTTGGAATGGTTTGCCCGAGGAGGTCAGGAAGGTTCCCACTCTCCTGGCTTTCCGCAAACGGTGTATAACTGAACTGTTCAGGAGGCTTTTCTGCAGAAGCAAGAAGGTTGCACTGCACAAAATGGTTTTACAAACTCGCTCGGATAAATGATTCAGGACTGTGGTCTATTCTGCTGTGTTTAGCTTATTGTGATCAGGATCTTATTTATGTAATTCCTGTCCAGCTTAATGTGTCATGCAACCCCTGATGCTGTACTTCAGTTCCTTCTGGTCGGTTCCAGACTTCTAAAATCCTAATGCATTGGTTATTGAGTGTAACACTTTGCTGAATGTACTCACTCACTATGCATAATCCACCTTGGGTCTCTGTGGCAGACTCTAATATGGGAGAACCAGGTTTGATTCCCCCACTCCTCCACATGCAGCTGCTGGTGTGACCTTGGGTCAGCCACAAGTTTTCTCAGAGCTGTTCTCTCAAGAGCTCTCTCAGCCCCACCAACCTCACAGGGGAAAGGGAAGGAGCTTGTACACCACTCTGAGTGAAAGGCAGGGTATAAATCCAATCTCTTCCTCCTCCTCCTGCTCTTCTTCTAGAGAGGCAGACTATAAATAATATTACAAAAAATAAATTTGTCAATTGGAAGCCTCAGGCTGGTGTTTAGACCACATTGCAAGGTGAGCTATGGAGTGAGCCTCAGATTGTATACCTCCTGTGATGAGTTTCTGCAATATTTATTTATGTATTTATGTTCAACGTGTGTATGCTACCTTTCTGTCTGACAGGCAGCTTACAGTCATGATAAATATAGAACTACAGCAAAGAAAATACTGATTAAAATATCAATATGAATAGAACCTTGAAAGCCTACAGGAGAACCAGAAATAATATTTTGTAAATAAAGAATAAATTGAGGGGGCGAGGGGGAAACACTCATATACAGAAAGGCAACAGAAATGGTCTGAGACAGAGGACAAATGTTGCCTGGTATAGCATTAGGCAGCCTATCTATCTAGTACATTTTATCCCATCCTTCCTCCCAAGGGAGGCAGTGTGGTGTAGTAGTTAGAGTGTGGGACTAGAATCTGAGAGACCCAGGTTTGAAACCAATGCTCCAGAATGTGCACGGAAGAGGAGGAGGAGGAGGAGATTGGATTTTTACCCCGCCCTTCACTACCCAAAGAAGTCTTACAATCTCCTTTCACTTCCCCTCCCCACAACAGACACCCTGTGAGGCAGATGGGGCTGAGAGAGCTCTGAGAGAACAGCCCTTAAGAGAACAGCTCTGAGAGAACTTGTGACTGACCCAAGGTCACCCAGCTGGCTGCATGTGGAGGAGTGGGGAATCAAACCCGATTCTCCCAGATCAGAGTCTGCTGCAGTGACCCGAAGTGGATTATGCATAGTGAGTCAAATCAGGGCAATGGTGCCACAGGCCATCAGCCCCAGAATATGGTTCTGCATAAATCCCTGATATCTGTATGTGTTGCATGTGTTAAGTGCCATTCTGACTTAGGGTGACCCTGCGAATTAATCTCCTCCAAAATGTCCTGTCATTAACAGCCTTGTTCAGGTCTTGCAAACTGAGGGCCCTGTCGCCTCCTTTGACTGAGTCGACCCATTTCATGTTAAGTCTTCCTCTTTTCCTGCTGCCTTGAACTTTTCCTAGCATTATTGTCTTTTCCGGTGATTTTTGTCTTCTCGGAATGTGACCAAAGTATGATAGCCTCAGCTGAGTCATTTCAGCTGCTAGGAGAGTTCAGATCAGGCTCGATTTGATCTCGAGCCCACTGGTTTGCCTTTTGAACTAAGTAATAACGCAAAGATAGTCCAGTCTGCCCACACTGGAGGACCACCATGCAGAACGAACACAATAGCAAGCTTTAAAACAGAGACTGATTTCGCACTAGAGTTGCCTCGCTGTTGCGCCGCGGTTTGCCCCGGTTCTATTGGTCAATTTCACACCCGAAGCCGCGAGGCTGATTTTCACCTGCGGCTTCGCCCGATTTCCTCCGCAGTTTCGTTGATCCTCAAAAAACAGGATCACGAAACTGCGGGGGGAAACGGGCGAAGCCGCGGGTCAAAATCAGCCCCGCGGCTTCGGGTGTGAAATTGACCGACAGAACCGGGGCAAGCGGCGGCGGAACACCGAGGCAGCTCTAGTGCGAAATCAGCCCCAGAGTTTCTAAAGGGAAATGCCTGCAAGTGTTAAAGATCCGGATGGTGCTGAAGTCATACACAAACACTCATGAAACTGCCTTATCAGAACATTTGGTGCATCAGGGTCAATATTGCCTACTCAAGGCTGGCAGGGTCTCTCCAGGGTCTCAGGCAGAGGTCTTTCGTATCACCCTACTCCCTGCTCCTTTTAGCTGGAGATGTTTCATAAATGGCATTTTAATACCATGCAGTTCTGGAGAACAGTCAGACGAAATCCTCAGACATGCTGCAATGTTGTGGAGAGAACAGTCCAAAGTGGAATGCCAACCAAACACAAGCCGGTATGGAGATACAGTAAGAAGAGACTTGATTCTTTCAAGGAGGTTAGTATAAGGAATGATTGGATGCTCAGTCCGAGGGTAATTTAAAATAGCCATTCTATCTGCCAGGCTAGTCTCCCCTTCTAGACAGTGTCAGAACCCACAGCTAACAATGAAGTACACGCATTCAGGAACGGTTATACTTTTATTGCAAAGCTATAGATGCAGTAACACAGCCACTGTTAGGAATGGCCCCAGCCAGTGGAGCATAATAGGATATAGGGTATTCGTATGCACCCCCCCATGGCATTGACCAATTAGGCACCCTCCCACGTGCAGGATAAGTCAGGCAACCGTTAGGTGGCTAAAGCTGAGAACTCGGAGTCTCTCACGGTACATGGGAGCCCTCCAGACAACACAACCTCCTCCTGCACATCTGTAGAGATAAGCGTTTCAGCAAAGGCATAATAGCAGGGATAGGAATGCAACAGCAATTAACAAGACACAGGATGAACTCCCCAACCCCCATGGCAGCATAGCTGACAGACAGTTCTTTAGTCTTTGCTTCAATAAGGGCGTCCATTTTGCACGGCAGTCTACTTGTGTGGTTGGTGAAATGTGCGGCCATATTTGTGTTTTGAGATGAATCTCATACGATGGGAAAGTGAGATGTAAACATAAAGGATGATGATGAGCAGGTAAAATCTGTAGACTTTTCACTAGTGGAAGGGTGTTCGACTTAACCAGGAAATAGTCGATGGTAGGGGCTGCGGTGGCTCAAGTGGTTTAGACGCTGAACTGCAGGCTGTGGAAGGTCGGTAGTTCAGCAGTTCAAGACCCGAGTGTGCCACCTGACGGAGTGAGCTCCCGTCTCTGGTCCCAGCTCCTGCCAACCTAGCAGTTTGAAAGCAAGAAATTGCAAGTAGATAAATAGGTACCTCTTTAGTGGGAAGGTAACAGCATTCCGTGCACCTTGGCGTCTAGTCATGCCGGCCACATGACCACAGAAATGTCTTCGGACAGCGCTGCCTCTTCGGCTTGGAAACAGAGATGAGCACTGCATCCCTAGAGTCGGATTCGACTGGCTTTCGAGCAAGGGAAACCTTTACCTTTACCTAGTCGATGGTACTGTTTTTGATACTTCAGTCTTCGTCTAGGCCAAGGAGGCCTTAGACTAAAATGAAAGCAGTAAAACAGTAAAGGAACCTCTTTTGTACCTCTTTGTCAAGATTGGTAGAGGTCATCTACTAAGTCTAATTTTTAAGAATTGCCAAGTTACACAGTTTCACATGCTATGCTCTATAACTGTATTTGAATTTTAAATAGATTTTTTTTTACAAAAAATGACGAAGCAGCCTCACGGCACGGCTATGACCATAAGATATGTCAACATTTCATTTCCATCACCGCAAATTACTGCTTTTATTATATCAACATGAAGGCAATTGCATTAATTTGCCCGACAAACATTGTCCATTACGGAGAGCACACACAGTTCTACTTTCAGCACTGCCAGGAATGGAGACTGAGGAATGCGCTCAGCCAGTTTTCTGCTAATGAGAAGGGAGGGGGGGGGCTACCAAAGAAGGCTGTGTTGGAGTCACAGGACCTGCATGTGGAAAAATCACCAGGGGTGGGATCCGAAGAGAGGAGAATCGATAGGGCTGCCAGCTCTGTGTTGGGAAATACCTAGAGATTTTGGGAGTGGAACCTGGGGGGGTTTGGGGTTTGGGAAGCGGAGGGACCTCAGCAGGGTACAATGCCATAGAGTCCACCCCTCCAAAGCAGCCATTTTCTCCAGGGGAAGTGATCTCGATTGTTTAGAGATCAATTGTAATAGCAGGAGAGCTCCAGGTGCCACCTGGAGGTTGGCAACACAAGAACTGGGCAGGATTGGGGGAGGGTGGATCTAACCACTTGCTTCCAAGGGGGTTACTGGTGTACAGCCCCGTAGCTAGGGAATTCTTTGGGAGGGGGCCTCGGGGGGCCCACCAGCTAATTAAATGGAAATACAGTGCAGGTGGTAAGTTGGAGCCCATTGGGGGCAGCCCAGGAGGGAGGGGGGCCCAGAAGAAACACTAGGGGGGCGGGCCCCGTGGGCCCCATGTTAGCTACGGGCCAGCTGGTGTACTTTTATAATGCTGATCAGAAACTGGGGAACGGTACGGGCTGATTCTTTGGGTGAAAGTGAGGCATGATGGTCTCGTTTGTGTTAAGTGCCGTCAAGTCACGGCCAAGTTACAGAGACCCCACAGGGATTTCAAGGCAAGTGAGAAGCAGGGGTGGTTTCGCCATGGCCTTCCTCTGCAGAGTCTTCCTCGGTGGTCTCCAGTGTTCCCTCTAAGCTGAGTTAGTGTGAGCTAGCACACAGTTGTTTAGCCTCCAGCTCACAATTTTCTTCTTAGCTCAGGGAGGACGGCTCCAGAGCAAACTAATTAATGCAACAGCCAAATCGCTCGCTCACAGGTTTAATGCCAGTAGCTCACAAAGTAGAATTTTTGCTCACAAGACTCCACAGCTTAAAGGGAACATTGGTGGTCTCCCATCCAAGTACTGACCCTGCTTAGCTTCCATGATCTGACAAAATTGGGCTATTCCATACCATGCCATGTCCCGCGAAGGTCTCTTAAACAGCTGTTTGAAACAACGAGACAAATTCTTGGCAGATGTCTCCCTGAGACCCCAGGGACTGGCATCTTGATATTTCTGCCCCTTTAAAGGCCCACCGCTGTCTCAACAGCTGACTTATGACATCTTGGGGTGGCCCAGAGGGAGGTGCGGGTGGGATTTGGCCACCCAGATGGCTGAAGCAGCTCTTGAGTTTTCAGGGACTGATGGAGAAGGAGCTCCAAGTGTAAAACTGGCAGCATTTCACGTGTGCACACTCGCAGACACCACAATAGGAGCCCAAGCCCCGCTCCATAGCCAATAGTTATATAACCAGCATGTTGTTTATTGTTGTGTATGCTGACCACCACTGGGGGGCCAGCAAACACCCAGAGCTTGAAGCAAGAACAACAATAGGGACTAGGATCCTAGTCCCTCCACTGGGGGAACCAATGGGACCGTGGCGGGAGATTCAAACCCGCCAATAGGACCCAGGATTGTGCCCCTGATGTGTATATAGTTGGCCGCTTGGCCGTTGCTGGGTTGTCTTTGTTGTGTACCTAATAAAGCATGCTATGCACTACGTCGTTGTCTGTCGTCCATCCATGCGGCAACCCACTACACAATATTTATAAATAAATATAATGTTTTTTAAAAAGTCTTATGCTGGTGTCCATTTAAGTCTCTGTCACTGATGTTATGTTGCACGTGCGCTTTTCCGAACAGCGGCTTGCAACATCATGTCCCTCTCCTCCATCGTATCCTCACAATAACCCTGTGAGGTAGGTTAGGCTGAGAGTGTACAACTGGCCCAAGATCACCCAGTGAGCTGCCATGGTGGAGTGGGGATTCAAACCTGGGTTCCTCGGGTCATGGTCTGATCAGGGCCGGCTCGCTCACTAGGCGAACGAGGCATTTGCCTAGAGCGCGCCGGCCCTTAGGGGCGCCAAACTGCATCCGCCCCCCCAAAAAAGCCCTCCCCCTGCCAAAAGCCCTGCATCTCCCTGACCGGGTGGCTGCCACCGCCGCCACCTCTTTGGCCAGCTAACTTCTCCCTGCCTGCCCCCTCGGCTTCCCAGCAAAGAGCTTCTCCTCCTCCTCCTCCTCCTCGTGGCCGGGGACTGGAAGCTGCAGCAGGAGCAGCAGCAGGGCCAGGGGAGCAACGGCTTGTGAGCGCCCTGCCAGTCAGCCTCTTCTCCAGGCGCCCTGATGAGGGGGGAGCCTGGCGACTCTCCTCGCGCCCTCTGGTTGTCAACTTGGCTGTTGGTGGGCGCACGGGGGGGGGGGGCGGCAGAAGGGATCCTCGCCTAGGGGGCAAGATAAGCTGGGGCCGGCCCTGAGTCTGATACTCTAACCACTGCATCATGCTGGTACAGTTCTGCCTACAGCATTGTTTAATGACCTCACCCAACCATCCATGACCCAGGAGAAGAACGGGTTTCACCTACTGTGCAGGTGCAAAAGCCACAGAAAGTCAAAGGACCTGCAACTCCGTCCCCATGCTACTTTGCGGATGCACTTCAGCACACTGTTCAAATCACATAATCTGCACATGAAGCTGCCTTATACTGAATCAGACCATGGGTCCATCACAGTATTATCTACTCAGACCGGTAGTGGCTGTCCAGTATCTCAGGTGAAGTTCATTCGCATCATCGACTATCTGATTCTTTTCGCTGGAGAGGATTATCTGCGAGAGACCAACGTAATAGATCTAAGGAATAACGACATGCTGGGTCCTTCACAGTTATTTTTATATATGCCAGAAGATGGCTTGAGGTACTACAGAGTGAAGCATTAATGATTCCTTGATAAGATGGGGTCTGAAGGGCCACTAAAACAGCATTTGACAGCTGTGAGGAGAACAGTCACTGACTGCTTCGGCCCAAAGATTTACACATCTGTAATTCTCTCCTCCTCCCCCAACATCTTAATGTTACAATGGAATTATTCATGGAAACTATACATCCAGTTAAAATTGTCCTAAATGGCCTCCGTCTCCCTCAAAATGACTTTAACTATCCAGTTTGGTGTAGTGGTTAAGTGCGCGGACTGTAATCTGGGAGAACCGGGTTTGATTCCCCACTCCTCCACTTGCACCTGGCTGGATGACCTTGGGCAAGCCCTAGTTCTGGCAGGGCTGTTCTTGAAAAAGGGCAGTTTCTGTCAGAGCTCTCTCAGCCCCACCTACCTCGCAGGGTGTTTGTTGTGGGGAGGGGAAGGGAAAGGAGTTTGTAAGCCGCTCTGAGACTCCTTCGGGTAGTAACGGGAGTTTTTTATTTCAGGAGATGAAACCCGGTGGCGGGTTTTTTAAACCAGTGTCTTCAATGATGTAACAAGCGACACATGAAACCATAACTCAGAGGGTAGCTTTCTGGGAACTTTGAAATAACGTTAAACCTTGGCTGCTTTATGTTTACACTATAAGACTGGAGTTCCATTTGTAGCATGGGCCTTCAGAGACGATGGCTAAAGGGACTTTGAGAATAATAAATGCCCCGACTCATTCTTAATTAAAAACACTTCTGCTCCACTATTCTGTAAGCTGCGTGGGGCATCTTTGACTGGACAGGAGGATGAAAGGAAGGATCAACCAGTTGGATGATCAACCGGATCCCAACCAAGCACCTGTTCTTGAGGCGGTTGGAGGCAAGTCTGAGCCACACCAAGGATTTGGATTGAAGAAAAGAAGACTGGCTCTACTACTCTGCCACTCCCGTGTATTTGAATGCCCCCCTCGCCCAGCTGATATGGAGCTTTGGGCCGAGATGTCACCAGTACGCTGATGACACCCAGCTGTATCTGTTGATGGACGGTTGGCCGAATGCCACCCCCCAGACAATCTGGCCAGGGGTCCAGAGCAGGCCCATACCTACGGTGGGGCATTTTGGGGCCTGGCCCCCTGACTTCCTGCCAAGGCCCCACAACTTCCATCTAGCCCAGCCGCCCCACTGCCCTTGCCACCCCTTCACCAAGAGCGGCTTGCTTCCCCGCCCCTCACCCTGTTACTGCCGGAGCTCCTTGCCCTGCCATAGGAGGCGAGAGCCAGTTTGGTGTACTGGTTAAGTGTGTGGACTCTAATCTGGGAGAACCGGGTTTGATTCCCCACTCCTCCACTCATACCTGCTGGCTGACCATGGGTCATTCGAAGTTCTCTCAGGGCTATTCTGGAAAGAGCAGTTTCTGTCAGAGCTCTCTCAGCCCCACCTACCTCACAGGATATCTGCTGTGGGGAGGGGGAGGGAAAGGAGTTTGTAAGCCGCTCTGAGACTCCTTTGGGTCGTGAAGGGCAAGGTATAAATCCAATATCTTCTTCTTCTCTTCTTCTTCCATGGATGAGTGGCTGCCTGCTCCAACTGTTCCTGCCTGCTCCAACTGGCAAGCATGAGTTTTAAAAATGTTATTTTAATTTAATTTTTTTTGTGTGACATCAGTGCCCCCCGACTTATTTAAAGGCCCCCTGAATGAAAAAATCCTGGCTACGAGCCTGGTCTAGAGGCTGTGTTGGTTGAAGCAGAGCTGGCTGAAACTAAATCCATGAAAGACAGAGGTCCTGTGGCTGAGCCAGCGAGACCCCAGGTTGGGGTGCCAACCTCCAGCCCTGGATGGTGAACCATTAACACCAAGGACTCATGTGAAGAGCTTAGGAGTGCTTCTGGGTGACTTCCTCTCAATGGAGACCCAGATCACAAACGTTGCCAAACTGGCGTTCTTCCGTCTGTGCCAGGTCTGGCAACTGGTTCCCTTCCTGTCTTGACCTGACTTAGCTACAATGATCCATGCAACGGTTACCTCCAGACTAGACTACTGTAACTCGCTCTACACAGGGCTACCCTTGAGACTGACCCAGAAACTTCAACTGGTCCAGAACATGGGGGCGCAGGGACTTACAAGGGCACCATCTAGAGCCCACATACAACCGGTGCTCCACCAGCTGCACTGGCTCCGAGTTGAATACCGGATCAGACTCAGGGTTCTGGTTTTAACTTACAAAGCCCTACACGGTCTGGGACCGACATGCCTTAGAGACCGTCTCTCCTGGTAGGTCCCCCAGAGAGCACTGCATTCTATAAATAACAATCTTCTGGTGGTCCAAAAAGTATTCATCTTGCCTCAGCCTGGGTCAGAGCCTTCTTGGCTGTGGCTCCCGGACTGGTGGAATGCCCTCCCAGATGACATCCAGCCCCTGCGGAATCTGATCCAGTTCTACAGGGCCCGTAAAAAAGAATTGTTCCACCAGGCATACAGCTGAGGCAGGGAATTTTCTGTCCAAACTGGCCTTCCCCAGCATTGTACCAGCTTCCACTAACACACAGGTGGCATAATCTCACTCGGACAATCTGTGCTATCAGTGCCTTTAAATCGTCATCTGATTTGATTTGATTCTTGCTGTGCAGTTCTGTTAATCTGTCTTCAACAACTAACTTATTATTGCTTTTAACTTGTTGTGTTACCTGCCCTGAGCCTAGCTGTGCCGGGGAGGACAGGCTAAAAGTCTAAATAGATAAATAAAATTGCAAATCAGAACTTCTTTGTGGATTAATCCCCAGGACAGTTATATTATTTGGGATAGGTAAAGGTAAAGGTTCCCTTGCTCGAAAGCCAGTCGAGTCTGACTCTAGGGTTGCGGAATGTCCAGCTCGTACGCTCGAAAGCCTGATTAAAAAAAGACCTCTTCGGCATTAAGAAGCCTGTAATGGGCCAATCTGGCCAGGCGGTGGCAATGCGGCGCCATGATTCAAAGCAGCCCAGGAAGAACCAATGTCATCAAGCCAAGCCGAACAGTGAATGCCTCCGGAACATGTCTGAAGCCTACAGCTGAACAAAAATCCCCGTTGGCTGCAAAATGTGTGTGATTTAAAGAATTATATGTTGTCCTCCCTTACCCCTATGAAATTGTTAGTCCCTTGTGTGAAACCGTGTAGCTGTAAATTGCTCAGAGCCAGCAGCTCTGCCGGATTGAGCGATCAATAAATCCTTGAATGGGATGTCTCTCTTTGTCTAAACTGAGAGCTAGTTTGGTGTAGTGGTTAGGAGCATGGACTCTAATCTGGGAGAACCGGGTTTGATTCCCCACTCCCCCACATGCAGCCGCTGGTGTGATCTTGGGTCAGTCACAAGTTCTCTCGGAGCTGTTATCTCAGGAGCAGTTCTTGAAAGAGCTCTCTCAGCCCCACCTACATCACAGGGTTCCGTTGTGGGGAGGGGAAGGGAAAGGAGATTGTAATCCGCTCTGAGACTCCTTCAGGTAGTGATGGGCGGGGTATAAATCCAATCTCTTCTTAACTGGGGAGCTGCAATCTGACCCCTCCTCTCTCTCTCTCTCCCTTTTTCTCCTCTCACCCTATTCACATGGCCTTCCATGGAGACAGATGTCTCTGCAGGTCACTCCTGTAGAGACAGTGCCCTCGTATTCCCACACGTATGATGCCAGAAAAGCTGGCCATTTGCAATAGGGAAAGGACTCTTTAGATTAGGCTTCTTTCTTTCCCTCGAACTGCAACCTGAATGCGAACTGGATCTACTTGGAATAAATGTAAGTTTACGTTGTTTGCAATATACTTCTTGGGAGATTTATGTGCTGTACTCAGGATCACGTTTCTATAACTGGGCAAAACTCTGCAATATTAAACAGACATCCCAATGGGGGGGGATGGGGGGCTCTGGCCCGGCAAGGCTTCTGACTGACCACTGGACTCTGATTGGCTGGGCAGGGAACAGCACTGTTGCAGGCGCAGCGGCCACTGCAGGGTCAGCTCTGTTCTCTCACTCCTCTTTCCCAGTCTATTTTTAAAATTACCCCTCTTCTCCCCTACACCTGGGTTCCTCTGTGTGCATGGCTCCGCTTTTTGTGGCAGCCAGTTTCTAATTGGCTCCGCCTCTGGTGGCAGCCATTTTGTAGTTGCGCCCAACACTTTACGTCAGAACCCCAAAGGTGCTCACAGGCTCAAAAAGGCTGGGGACCCCTGGTGTATTCTGAGTGGGCTCACTGTGATCCCCCAAAGTCTCAGGTGGTGATTTTTTTCCAAGCCGTGCCATCTCAGGTTAGGGATGCTCAAACACTTGCCAGTTTAGGTCAGATCCTGTTCACCAGTTGTGAACAGCAAGCCGGTTTTTCAATAGTTCAATTGATGCTTTGTCAGTCTGTTCATGGCTGTTCAGTGCCTTGCAGTGGTGTTTCCTCCAAATTGTGTAGTACAGCAAAATTGCCTTTTTGTTCATAAACATTCTCACACAGCCCAAATGAGTTCTCCCATCTCCATTCCTAACTGCTCCACTGGACAGGCAATTGTTTAAATAGACATGAATCGTGTACATCAGTCATAGATAAATACTGTGCTTCAATGAAATCCTACCCTCCTATGTTTGTTTATGTAGTCTGTAGTGACACGAATGGCTGCCAATCAGTTTGAACTGGCAGTGTCTTTGCGCATGTGCAGTTTTGCCAAAAGCCTGGGCAAACCTGTTCA
>NW_015169929.1:53969-55538 GCF_001447785.1 Gekko japonicus | reverse complement strand
TCCTCCCTCGTCTCTCTCTCTCTCTCTCTCTCTCTCTCTCTCTCTCTCTCTCTCTCTCTCTCTCTCCGATTAACCTATTTCACTGAGCTGTGGTGAGAACTAGAGGGTGGCATGTAAACCACCCCCATCTCCTTGGTAGAAGGGCAGAAATAATATAACGAAGATGGCAGGTCTTTCTCCATGCAATGCACATGTTCTGGGATTGACCCCAACAGTGCTATTCTAAGGAGATTTGTATGCTTCTAAATTCACTGATGTCAGTGGGCTTAGGATTTTACTGTTCATCTCAGTGCTATCAAACATATAATGTCATTTTTTTATCATGTTTTATCGACAAATATGCATGCGTGAGGCAGCCAAGCCTCCCTACTTGACAAAAGTCTGACATTTCACTTTGCTTTGAATGCTAATTTCAGAACCTTTGGGGAATCCACGGCGTTTTTATTTTCTCCAGAGGGGGTGGATGGGGCAGCAAATGGTTTCAAATGTCCCTTTGCTTTTATTTGAAGAGATTTAATTCAGAGCCATTTAATTCTGCCTGAGTTGGCCTGATGAGGACAAGTACCCCATTTATCTTTTTATGGTGCAGGGAAAAATTAGGACATTTACACTTACGTTTTTCCGGGCAATGTCTTTGGCTTTTATGTACTTATACATATCCTATCCTTCCACGAATGCATTTAAGGGAAAATGCAAGATGAGAGATAACAAAGCTGGCATTGGCCAGTTTCAATTTGAATAGCGCAGCACTTTGAAAATTAAACCCATGAAAGATAATGGGGGTGATCCATAGGCAGGACTTGAGCTGCGCGGCCAGAGGTGACAGGCTATTTGGTGAACAATTTACCGAGTGTTTCCTCTCCTAACCGTGGGCATTGCGAGCTCATTCTATTAACCTTAATAGGTTTGCTTTCAAAGTGTTTTACTTGGAAGATTAAAATGTAAACTCCATCATATGTCAGCCAAGAGGAAACATAAGCAAGTAAACGGAAAAGCAGACGCAGCGTGTTCGTCAGGTTTGCCTACGCCAGTTCCTGCGAGATGGGTAGCCCGAAGGCACGCTTCCTTTGCGTGCAACAATATCGCAGGTATGAGGAGGGAAGGCAGCACGGTATAGCTCGATCTTGTCAGATCTCAGAAACTAAGCAAGGTCAGTACTTGGATGGGAGACCTCCAAGGAAGACTCTGAAGAGGAAGGCCATGGCCAACCACATCTGCTTCTCACTTGTCTTGAAAGCCCCTAGCTGGGGTCGCCACAAGTGGCTTGTGACTTGATGGTTCTTATGTATATATAGAGAGAGAATGTGTGCGGCGGTGGTGGAAAATGCCATCACGTCTCAATTGACTTATGGTGACCTTATAGGGTTTTCAAGGCAAGAGACTAGCTTAGGGCTCTTTAGCTTGGAGAAACGATGACTGAGGGGAGACATGATTGAGGTTTATAAGATTATGCATGGGAAAGAGCAGGTAGAGAAAGAGGTACTTTTCTCCCTTTCTCACAATACAAGAACTCGTGGGCACTCCATGAAATTGCTGAGCCGTCGGGTTAGAACGGATAAAAGGAAGTAC
>NW_015169929.1:48117-53883 GCF_001447785.1 Gekko japonicus | reverse complement strand
TGCCCAAAAATAGCCCTGTTCTTATGTATATATATAGAATGTGTGCGGTGGTGGTGGTGGAAAGTGCCATCACATCTCAATTGACTTATGGTGACCCTGTAGGGTTTTCAAGGCAAGAGACTATCAGAGATGGCCTGCCGTTGCCTGCCATTGTGCCATTGTCACAACCCTGGACTTCCTTGATGGTCTCCCATCCAAGTACTAACCAGGGCTGACCCTACTTAGCTTCTGAAATCTGACAAGATCGGGCTAGCCTGGGCTATCCAGGTCAGGGCATACAGTATGTATACCGTTGTATAGTACACTGTCCATAGTGTACTACAAACACAGTCCATAAACACAGTGTTTATGATAGCCATGGATAACCAGACCCCATATTACTTGGTGGCCTAGTAGAGAAACTCCTGCTAAAGGATATAGACTTGCATTCTTGGCATTGTCTCCTTGTATGTTTCCAGGCCCACATGGAAGGCTTGATACTTCTTAATCCTTCCCCTTTCCACTCCCATGCCACAGGGTTGTTGTGACTAGGATAAAACGGAGGAGAAGAGAACACTGTAAGCTGCTTTTGGGTCCCCACTGGGGAGGAAGGCAGGGTACAAGGGAAGTGAATGAATAAAAAACCCAGCATTGAGGATCTGCTCCAGCCCAGCCTGGTCTTGGTGGATCCCACATGCCCGTTCTCTCTGGCTGGCCAGGTTGACAGCAGGACCGAAATCGTCCGGGTGAGAACACCCATATTACCTGTTATTTTAAAATGTGAGCTTTCTGCATTATTTCTGGATGAGGAAACTATGCCATGAAGCTATCCATTGTCCTGTTGTGAAAGCATACAGGTACCAATACGGGTTGGACTGGGGAATTTGTGCTTTTGCTTGTGTACATGGCAGCAAACCATGGCATAACAGAGCCTGGCTGGATCAGACCAGTGGTCCATCTAGTCCAGCATCCTGTCTCACACACTGGCCAACCACTTCCTCTGGAGGTCCGGCAACAGGGCGGAGAGACCATGGCCTTTCCCTGGTGTTGCCTCCTGGCACTGGGATTCAGAGGTTTACTGTATAGGAACATGGAAGCTCCCTTAAGAACATAAGAAGAGCCCTGCTGGATCAGACAAGTGGTCAATCTAGTCCAGCATCCTGTCTCACACAGTGGCCAACCAGTTCCTCTGGAGGTCCGACAACAGGGCAGAGAGACCGAGGCCTTTCCCTAATGTTGCCTCCTGGCACTGGGATTCAGAGTTTTACTGCCTCTGAATAGTCACTCTACAGGTGTCTGGAGTTTCCTTAACATGGGGCATTATAGGATGTAGACTCTGTAAGCAAGAATTCCTTACCTCTAAATGGGGGGTGATACAGTGCTCCCTCTAAGCTGTGGAGTCTTGTGAGCAAAAATTCTACTTTGTGAGCTACTGGCATTAAAGTTGTGAGCGAGCCATTTGGCTACTGCATCAATTCGTTTACTCTGGAGCCATCCTTCCTGAGCTAAGACAAAAATGTGTGAGCTGGAAGCTAAAAAACTGTGAGCTAGCTCACACTAACTCAGCTTAGAGGGAACACTGGAGGCGAATCGTGATCATTGTCAGTCTTCGACTACTTAAAAAGAAGAAGAATACAAGGTTGAGTCCTACATGGTCTGAGCCATGTTTGGATTAGGTAGAAATCTTCACTGCTTGATTGTGATAGTACAACCACTATCCCTCCCCCCAGGCCAATTCCCAGGGCTTTGAAACCCTCTAAGCCCAGATCTCCTACCAAATCAACTCCTTTTGTAAGCCTCGGATACCACATATAGTCCAAAAGCATCCTTCCTAATCATTCTGTAGCTTCTCTTGTCTGATTTGGTTTGGTAATGCCGAAACACGGTTTGTATGACAGCCATGAATCGTGCACCAATGAAACAGGTAATTCTAGCAAACATTAATGAAGTACAAGTAGATAGATGCAGTATTTATCTACTTGCAATTTCTTGCTTTCGAACTGCTAGGTTGGCAGGAGCTGGAACTAGAGACGGGAGCTCACTCCGTCATGCTGCACACTCGGGTCTCAAACTGCTGAACTACGGACCTTCCACAGCCTGCAGTTCAGCGTCCTAACCACTTGAGCCACCGCAGCTCCTTGATGTTAAGATTACAGCAGCCATATTCTGCTCAGGATGTAAACTGCTCCATTCAGTAAGGGGGAAAAAATTAGAAAGAACATTGTTCAGGTGGCTAGCCATGTTGGATTGAAGCAGCAAGACAATGTTTGAGTCCAGTGGCACCTTGAAGACCAACAAAATTTTAGTCAAGGTATAAGCTTCCGTGTGCACACATACGTCTTCAGATACATTGAAATGGAAGTTATCAGTCCATACATATAGGTAGAGGGTGAGCCACAAATTAGCATAAAGCCTAATAAAGGTCTTTAACAGATGCAAGGACCAAACTGGTATAAGGCTTAGTTTATACGGTCACCATTTGTTTGGGTTCAATTCCATGGGGAAACATAACAAAGTTTGAGTCCAGTGGCACCTTTAAAACCAACAAAGTTTTATTCGTGGTATAAACTTTCGTGTGCACACACACACTTCCTCAGATGCAAGTCGAATTCTGCACTAGAAATGGAGCCACAGATTTTTCGAGAATGCCCTCATTAAATTGGGAGCTTAATGGGCTATTTCTACCACAATGATAGGGGTTTTTTTCCCCTATTCTTAAGGGGCAGGTGGAAACTCATTACCGATGAAAAGGGGTTTGTTTCAGGCTTGGGACATGAGACAAAGCGTATTGTTCCTTTCAGTGTAGCAATAGAATGGCCAGCATTAGTCAGGATCTATTTATATACCACTCCTCCAAGGCTTATAAAGCATCAAAAATCTGAATACTATGGCAACAAAACAGTAAAAGATAATGGCAAATATGCATCACTGCCATAAACAAATGGCGACTATAGAATGGAAGTTCCGCAGCCAAAACACTTACAATCGTTATCATTGCTGGTCCTCTCCAAAGGTTCCCCTAAACAATATAGTCTCACAGGCGTTGCAAAAGGTCATAAGGCCCTTTCCCGCCCCAACCCCTACCCTCTCTAGGCTCTACCCCCCAAAAATCTCTAGGATTTTCCCAATGGGGAGCTGATAATAATTTCATCGAGTCCGCCCTCCAAAGCAGCCATTGTCTCCAGCCGAACTGATCTCCGTAGTCTGGAGATCAGATGTCATTCCAGGAGATCCCTAGACCCCACCTGGGGGCTAGTAACCCTTCCCCAAGAGTTTTATGAATTAAAATGGAAAGATCGGTGTACCCTGATAATCCAGTTCATTAAAAAAAAACAACCCCGCCTTTCAAAAGTTCGGAAATCACTGCCCTACTCTATCAGAAGGACAAATGTTGTTGCGGGAAAGCCAGACAGCAAACGGACAGGGCAGAGCAAAAGCCAGATCCCTCAATCTGCTGACTTTATTAGTAGTTGTTTGCACCTGAGGCATGTGAAGGACTCCTTCCTGGTGTGATGGATCTTGCACTGCCTGAACTAGCTGCAGCCAGGATACAAATTGCTCTCCCAAAAGTAGCTGGCAAGCTCATCGACGATCACCCCCCCAAGCAGCACGGCCAACACTGGGAAAGGATTCTGCAGGAAGGAATAAAGTGTGCAAAAGCATACGAGGGATAAAGGGGGCCGTGGCTTCTTTTCATGCTAGGGTTTCCAGGTCTGGGTTGGAAAATAGCTGGAGACTTTGGGGCTGGATCTGGGAGAAGGCGGGGTTTGGGGAGGGGAGGGGCCTCAGCAGGGTCCAATGCCATAGAGTTGCCATAGAGTCCACCCTTCAGAGCAGCCGTTTTCTCCAGGGGAGCTGATCTCTGTCAGCTGGAGATGAGTTGTAAAAGTGGGAGGTCCCCAGGCCCCACCTGGAGGCTGGCAACCCTGCTCTCACACAAGCCCTTTTCAGCTGACCTTGATGGACCATCCCGGACATAATGGGGAATTCCAGGGACCACACAGGCAATGTTCCCTCTAAGCTCTACTCTGCTGTGAGCAAAGATTCTAACTTGTGAGCCAAGAAAGCTGGTAGCATTCAAGTTGTGAGCAACCCTACACTTGACTTAGTTTTCAGAAGACAGTAGTTTTTAGAAGATTATTTCCGTAACCTTGTAAAAATATCAGAATGGATTATTTTAAACTATATTCAAACCATATTTTAAGAATAATTTAAACATTATAAGAGAAAACAGAATCAAATGTTTCATTACAGAGAAAATATTGTCCTCTATGGGGGTAGACCAGGCTTCCGGAGAACAGGTCTACCCTCCCCTTTCCAACGGAGGGGGAAATGCCTGTGAGCTGGAAGCTAAAATCCCTGAGCAGCCAGCTAAAATGCTGTGCACCAGCACCCCCTAGCACAGCTTAGAGGGAACACTGCACACAGGTTTTCCTCAATGGGCCAAAGAGTGACTCCCAGGCTGGGAAAACAGCACTGGGGAAGGCCGAAGCCCCTCCTCCACATGCACTCGGTCCTGAACCAAACTGGGTACCCTATTCATGAGGACTCAGGAGGAACCGTAATTCAGGCCTGAATAGCTAGACTTAAGACCAGTAGCACTTTAGAGAGCAACACGATTTTCAGGGTATAAGCTTTCGAGGGTCAAAGCTTCCATTGGCAGATGGTCTCTGATGAAGGGAGTTTTGGCTCTGGTAGCCGACGAAGGGAGCTTCGACTCGCGAAAATCAGGTTGGTCTCTGAGGTCCTACTGGACTTGAATCTCACTCTTCTACTGCAGACCAACATGGCTACCCTCTGAAACACGCATCTGAATGTTAGACAGGGTGGGGAACCTCAGGCCCAGCCTGTGTCCTCTCTAATGTGAGAATTGGCAGCCTAACTGTTGGATCCCACTGGTCCCTCATCTCGGCCCACAAGGATTTGCCATGACTGCTACTTGCATCACACCTGTAATTGTCCTCCTCATCGTGGCAACAATCCTGTGAATGAGGTTTGATGGTTAAGGAACTGAGCATGGTCCAAGACGCAGAAATCATCGACATCTTGAACTGGGTCCTCACAGGAGCGATCCTCTCTCTTCCTCCGCTGGGTTCTGTTTGTGTGTGAGAATAAAACCAAAGGGAGCTTCCATCGGCACATCAGTCACTGGAATGGCGGAGCTTACAATCGCAGTCCCGAGTAGGTCTACTTAGTATCACTGTCATTAAACTGCGATGGGTTTGAAGCCTGGATCCAAGACCACTGATGATCATCCAGGCTATTCAGAATCCTTTCGGTCTACTCAGTGGGGCTTTTTTTGGGCCATCAAGTCACAGCTGACTTAGGTTGACCTCATGGGGTTTTCGATACAAGAGATGGTCAGAGGTGATCGGTCATTGCTTGCCTCCACATCGTAACCTTGATACTTCTTGATGGTCTCCCTTCCAAACACGGACCACAGCCAACCATGCTTAGTTTCCAAGATCTGATGAGATTGGCTATCCTGTCCTGTTCCGGTCATAACCACCTTTGCGCTTATATCAGCTCTTTATTGAGCTGGCTTGCAGGAAGAGAAGAGTAACAAACGCATCTTCTCCTCTGTGTGTGCATATGGAGCACCTTTGCAACCTCTCATTCCCCATGTTCATATATTCTAACCAGGGGTCATTTTGTAGAAAAAGAGGTGCAGGAGCTCATTAGCATAGCTCATTAGCATAACTTATTTGCATATGCCACACCCCCTGACATCACTGGAAGTGTGTCAGAAGGCAACACCCACCGCTCAGGCTCCACTGGACTGTTTTG
>NW_015169929.1:42527-48096 GCF_001447785.1 Gekko japonicus | reverse complement strand
GGGGGGGGCATGCAGATCTGTCCTCGCAGAGGAGGGAGAGCTTGTACCTGAATAAAACTTGGTCTTAAAGGTGCCACTAGACTGTTTTGGACCGGGGGGCCAGGGGGAGCTCTGCAACTTACGTGGCTGCTTCTTGCTCTGACTGAGGGCTGCTGGGAGCAGGGGGCGGGGCTTTTGCATGTGCCTGCCCCCTGGGCTCTTTACTGCCGGAGCTCCGCTCCTGTGCGCTTCTGCAGGAAATGACCCCTGATTCTAACCTTTCTTCCACGTACAGATACATTTATTTAGTCATTTTATCAGGTATCACTTTTTTTTTTAAGCTGCCAAACTTGGCTGCTACATTTCCCCCAAAACATTTTACTTACTTACTTTCCTTTTCAGAGCTCCTACGATCAGATGATCTTGAGCAACGACTAAAAGAATAACACATTATTTACGAAAGGAAAATATGCTAGACAGAAATTTGGCGACCAAGTAGGTTCTGTTCAGGTCACTGTCTAGCATCAGATAGGGAATATTATCCCCCTGAAGTTCATTAAATAAAGAGCATGTTAAAAGCGGTAAGATCCAACAGTTCCTGAAAATGGTTTAAAAAAATGAAATTCCAATTATTTTTTTTGAGACAGTTCAAGGGGCAGAGATGATCTGAGTATGGAATACGACAAAATCTGTCCTATAATACTTCAGAGGGGATGGTATTAAGGTGAGCTAAAGCAAATGCCCTAATTGGGGGGGGGGGGCGTTAGGCGTCTCAAGTATAATGGCAGAGTCTGAAGAGGTAAAATAACAAAGACCTGACTCGAGCAGGCTCATTATACTCTCTAAGGTGATGCTGGACAGGTGGAAGGGTCTTTGCCTTACCCAGCAAGAAGGTGTCTTCAGTTACAAGCCCTAGCGGCCTTAATCTAGCATCTAGCGTCTTCGTCCATCGAGAATGATAAGCATCTTGTTTAAGAAAGAGCAAAGACCTTCAGCTGCCAAAGCAAAAATAACCCTTAGCCTTAGTTTGAAAGCAGTGTGCCATGCTCTGGCTTCCCATGACTTTTTTAGCTGAGTTCAGCTCTGTGGGATACATCAGAGACACAACAAGAGACTTCCCATTATTCTATGTTTAAACTGACATAGGCAGAGGTCGATTCGGGGGGGATCGCGGGGGATTGCAGTTCCCCCGGGTGAGGTGCGGGGAGGCGGGGCACAAGATGAAGCCCCACCCCCTGCTTCCGGCCGCCCCGCTTCCGGCCCTCATTCAGCCAGGAGGAGGCAGGAGAAGAGGGAGGGTAAGTTGCTTCCTCCCTGCCTCTCCCCACCCCTGCCTGCCTGGGGCCAGGGAGGGCCTTCGCGGGGCTTCCTCGCACTCCCGCCGGCCTTGCAGGTCCACCGCCGGGCCTTATGACACACTTCCGGTGATGTCAGGGGGTGTAGCCTTATGACACACTTCCGGTGATGTCAGGGTGTGTGGCATATGCTAATGAGTTATGCTAATGAGTTCCCCTAGCTCTTTTTTCTATGAAACGACCCCTGGACATAGGGGATGGTCAAAAGATTCGGAGATCACCAAAATACAGATAGTGGCACCATATAGTAACTGGGGTACTATTTTGGAGTTGAACACCTGAACTGCACTGGGGACATATCTTCCTCCTCCTGTAAAGTAGAAGTGAGCTATTGCTCCAGAATCAGGCTTAATCTTATTCAGGATGAAATAAACAGGAAACATGGTGTAAGAGCTAAATACACAAACACACCACTGTGTAAAAAGGCTTTGCCAAACATCAAGTAAATCTTATTGCACCATTCAATAAATGTGTGTTATATAAAAAAGACTCGTTTATTACTTCTTGAAAATGGCAGTAAATCAGCTCAGTAAATGTACCTACAGTGTTGCAACCAATCGTCAACCAACCATATAATATGAAAATGTCATAGGAAAAACAGCTAACCGGCTCAGCATCTAGCCTCGAAGTCAACGGGAAAAGGCGCCCAAAGTTCCTCGTTTCAGCTGTAGCCTTTATCCCAAGCCAAAACACTTCTTCAGATAACAGGAGAAAAACTTCACAAAGTTGGCACAAAACGTCTTGTAAATTTTAAAGCATGCCATTCATGTTCAACAAACGGGCAGCAGTCCTTCAAAGCTTAATTACTGGCAAGCGAATACATATTCAGAGCAAACTTGTGCCGGTGCGCCCAGGAGAAATTTGAAGAAAAAAATAATCCCCAGGTAGCAGAAATTCCTGACTTGTTCAATGTCTGAGTTTGCTATAGTCCATTTGGGAAAACCCAGTTTGCCATTTTTAGGGGGGAAACCCAAGATTTTAGATGTGTTATAGTTAATTTGCAACTCTTCATGTAGCCAATAGTTTGAGAAACTTCTCAGGAGTCTATTTGAGCCAATCTTGGTGCGGGAGATATTTATTTATTTTATTTATTATTTTAATTTATAGCCCGCCCTCCCCGCAAGCAGGCTCAGGGCGGCTCACAAATGGGGCACATACCAATACATAAAACAGGTTAAAACAGCATAAAAACAGTAATTATAATATTACAGAACTATAAAGTGCTCTAGATGTTTCAGATCGGTCTTCAATAAAAAGATGGCATCATGAAAATGGTACTCCCAAATCAGTGGTGTCCACGCAGCGCTGTCGTTCACTCCTTCCAGGACCGGTTGATGATGACGGTAAAGGTAATGATGGTAAGGTAGCGGCGGCTCCTACTCAAAAGCCTGGCGGAAGAGCTCCGTCTTACAGGGCCTGTCAGTGGCATAGAGTGGAAGGGTATTTCTTTCTAAACTAATCTGGGGGCATGAAATGCTGAAGAAGAAAGACTCGACGTCAGGTCATTTAGACATACATTAAAAAGCATTTTGGAAACAGGCTTAGTGGATAATAATTTCAGCTGAGGTTATTCTTTTCCCCATTTTTGTTTTTTGTTGTTTTTTGAAAAAACATCTGGAAGAGAGCTCCTGTGCGCGGCAGTTGTCGGTGAAAAGCTGAAAAGGGAAATAAAGACTATACCGTAAACTGTAGGGAGATCCAGAGGGACCAGGAAGTTAGAATAGGAATAAAAAGAAACAAACGTTGTGCTTAGTATAAAAACACCTGCACAGGCAAACTTGACGGGTGAAATAGGTCACAAAAGGCACACATCTACGTTATCTAAACGTCCATCTTCGCAGGGAGAGAGGCAACAGGACAACAGAATCAACTAGTCCAGGGGTCCCCAACCCTGTTTCACCTGCAGGCGCCTAAGGAATCCTGACACGGTGGGGTGGGCACAGCTGCCAAATGGCTGCCACAACATGGCTGCCACTGGAGGCCAAGTCAGCTGTAGAATGGCTACCACCGAGGTTTGCCACAACTTGCCAGTCCCCAGTGGGGGTTCCCCTGCTTTTGGGGGCTTCAGCCTGCTGCCAGGGGAAATCCCGCCCCCCAAACAGCTACATCCGGGTGCAACATCCCCAGTGTGATGGTGTCATCCAGGAGTGACATCATCATGTCAGGGACGTGTCGCACAACGCTCTGGTTTGAGGGGGAAACTCTATGGCAAATTTGGCCTAAAACCATAGAGTTTTGCCCTTAAACCAGAGCGTTGCCGCACAACCTCGCCGACGTGATGATGTCACTTCCAGGTGACATCATCGCATTGGCGACATCCCGGAACACCCCCCAAATCCCCTCACCCGCACAGTGAGAGGACCTGGCAGCCCCACTACTACTGCTTACCTTCAGCCACACAGTGAAGATCTTTGTGCTATGGTGGTAGCTGCTCCCATAGCAACAGTTAAAAAAAAATCTGTAGAATCAAATCTCCAAGGGCCAATCAGGAGCCTTGCTAAGCAAGAGCCTCACCTCCCCCTGCCCCATTTTCCAAAAACACTTGGTGAGCGCCCAAAAAAGTGTCAGCGGGGACCCCTTGAACTAGTCACACACATGAGCATCTATGAAACTAAAGGGCCAGCTGTTGGTATCTATGCAGTTTTAAACTCTGGCTTTCTTAGATGCGATGGGTTCATTTCCCACCAAGATTTTGAGCTGGTTATGGAGCAGAAATCGTGTCAATCACTCCTTTGCCAGGGAAAAGGCAAACCGAATGTAGCTCTGTGGAGTCTCAGCAGTTTTGGAAGAAGGTAAGCAGTGGCTAGAGATGGGGCCTTCTCCATAATGTCACCCTCGTTGCGGAATCCCAGCCCAAACCTATCAGCCTGGTGTCTTCCTTGCGGAGCATTGAGTGCCAAGTTAAGGGATTTTTAGATCCCTTCCAGTCCGGCTTTCGCCCTAGTCATGGGACGGAGACAGTGCTGGTTGCTCTTACTGACGACCTCCGTAGGCACCTGGATCGGGGTGGCTTGGCGGCATTGCTGTTAGACCTGTAGGCTGCGTTCAACGTGGTTGACCACCAGCTGCTCGCCCACCGCCTCGCCGACGTGGGAATACAGGGGCTCGCTTTACAGTGGCTTGTCTCCTTTCTCCAGGGTTGGGGACAAAGGGTGGTGCTTGGGGAACAGCAGTCCAGGAGACGCCCACTTGAGTGTGGGGTACCCCAGGGCGCAGTGCTGTCCCCGATGTTAGCATCTTTATCCGCCCCCTTGCCCAGGTGGATCGGAGGTATGGGTTGGGTTGCCATCAGTACGCTGATGACACCCAGCTCTATCCGATGTTGGGTGGCCAGTCGGACTCCGGACCGGAAGATCTGGACCGGGCATTGCAGGCCATGGTTGCTTGACTTCGGCTGAGACTGTTGAAGCTGAACCCGGCGAAGACAGAGGTCCTGTGCCTGAGTCATGGTGGTGCAGGTTTGGGGGTCCCGCTCCCGGCCTTCGATGGGGCACCTCTTGTGCCAGCGTGGGAGGTTAGGAGTTTGGGGGTGCTCCTGGTTGCCTCCATGACAATGGAGGCCCAGGTAGCAGCCACAGCTAAATCAGCCTGTTAATTATCTTCAGCTGGTTCGGCAGTTGGTTCCCTTCCCTGACCGCCGCGACCTGGCGACAGTGATCCATGCGACAGTCACCTCGAGGCTTGACTACTGTAACGCTCTCTACATGGGGCTGCCCTTGTCCCAAATCCGGAAGCTGCAGCTGGTGCAGAACACAGCAGCCAGGCTGTTGATGGATCTCCCATGTCGGGAGCACATCCAGCATGTGCTTAGGTTACTGCACTGGCTGCCAACAGCATACCAGATTCACTTCAAGGTACTGGTAAAAAGGTTCCCTTTCAAGCCCTGGCCAGCTTGAAAGCCAGTCGAATCCAACTCTAGGGTTGCGGTGCTCATCTCCGTTTCAAAGTCGAAGAGCCAGCGCTGTCCGAAGATATTTCCGTGGTCATGTGGCCGGCATGACTAAACACCAAGGCGCATGGAACGCTGTTACCTTCCCACCGAAGTGGTACCTATTTATCTACTTGCAATTTCTTGCTTTCGAACTGCTAGGTTGGCAGGAGCTGGAACTAGAGATGGGAGCTCACTCCATCATGCAGCACCCGGGTCTCGAACTGCTGAACTACTGACCTTCCACAGCCTGCAGTTCAGCGTCTTAACCACTTGAGCCACCGCAGCTGGTACTTACCTTTAAAGC
>NW_015169929.1:37885-42278 GCF_001447785.1 Gekko japonicus | reverse complement strand
ATCGCCAGGCCTGTATTTGCCCTATAGATGACTATCGGAAGAACAACGTGGACTTAGATCTGTAGAGCGCGCCATCTAATCCTGTCAGCACTGCGAGCACTTTATTGTTAACTGTTATTCTATTATGTGATATGAATTAGTATGTATTTTAGGGAGTTTTAAATTTTTATGGTTATGCCAATTAGGTACATTGTACCGCTCGTTAGCCGCCCTGAGCCTGTTCACAGGATGGGCGGGGTACAAATATAATTAATACATAAATTAATAAATAAATAACATGTTTCTGTTCACACAGGCTTGGGGTTGGGGTTGATTTCCCCCTTCCTCCTAGATGGTTATTCCACTCAGTTTTTTATATGTATTACGAGGGCTGCCAGCTCTGGGTTGGGAAGTACCTGGAGATTTCAGGGGTGGGAACTGGGAAAGACAGGGTCTGGGGAAGGGAGACCCCCCAGCAGGGTACAGTGTAGGGCTGCCAGACACACAGCCCCCCGTTGGACGTGGTGGTCCCTCACTGCCAGGCCCCACCGCCAATCAGCTGGCCAGTGGGGGGAACATACCCCGAAAAAGAGGGAGATCCGGCCGACATGCAGTGATGTCCCTGCGTCACTGCCCATGTGACCCAGAAGATCTCCAGGTCCCACCTGCAGGTTGGCAACCCTGTGTATTAGAGAGCAGTCATAAGCAGAATCCCACACAGGCACACCCACTGGGGCATACTCTCCGGAAAGTGTTCCTAGTACAGCACTGTGTTTTTTGAGCACGTGGTTTTAATTCAAGGAGTCGTATTGGAGTCTATGTTTCCCTTCCACAAGAACTTTTCCACTGGTGGGGCAGATGAATTCCACCACTGGTTGTCCGCTTTGAAAGCAGTCCCCCTCGTTGCCTCTATAATATCAGCTTGATCTGCAACAATTCCCATTGAATGTTATTTAGCAACGGGGCCATTGATTTCTGCAGATTAAACCATTAAAGAGATGGGACTCCCTAGCCCTGGCCAGTTGATAAAGACCTTAAGGGGAAGGTTCCTTGCCTCAGCTCTGCCACTAGTTAAACAGAGTCGTAAGATCCCACACAATATTATTATTACATCGTATTATATATTGTTAGCCACAGTGGCTCAGAGGTTAAGATGCTGAATTGCAGATCGGAAGGTCTGTAGTCTGGCAATTCGAGACCCTAGTGCCACATGACGGAATGAGCTCCCGTCTCTGCCCCCAGCTCCTGCCAACCTAGCAGTTCGAAAGCAAGGAACTGCAAGTAGATAAATAGGTACCACTTTGGTGAGAAGGTAACAGCGTTCCGTGTGCCTCGGCATTTAGTCATGCTGGCCACATGACCACGGAGAAGTCTTCGGACAGCGCTGGCTCTTCGGCTTGGAAACGGAGATGAGCACCGCCCCCTAGAGTTGGATTCGACTGGCTTTCGAGCAAGGGAAATCTTTACATATTGTTATTACTCGATATGCCTCAGAAACCCTTTACATCACAGAACAGAAAATGTGTTATTATTATTATTATTTTTTAAAGCAGGGCTGGGCATATTCTGCAATTCTATAATCACAGTTCCAGGATTTGATGTGGGATGTACAATTTAGCATGTTTATAGTTTAGGGCTTGACTCAGACATTTAGCTGGGTGGCAGCCAGTTTCACTGTCAACTTTCCTCTTCTCCATTATGCTGACGTCCATCACAACCCTTTGCCATGGAAAAGGGTGCAGTATGTGGAGAAGAAAGGGTTAGTATGCATGCCATAGATGTTTTATTAGTACATCGGTTTTTCTTAACTGAAACTAACAGGGACCCTTTCCAACCATCATAGTCAAACAGATTTTGCAACAGAAAAAGATTTCTCCAGTTGGGTTCCTTTCCAGTGTTTCCATGTGGACAGAGTCTTCTTGATGCTATATAGACAGCATTCCCTCCCGAGCCAGAATCTGTGTTCTGAGATAGTTCCATTCTAGGAGATCAGAGGGTGCTTTCTAAATTGCATAGCTACCCTACTCCATGACTGAGCTGTCTATGACAGCATACTTCGTTTTCTGTTAGCTAGCTAATGAGTCCATAGATCCCCAATCTACACACCGCCACCCCTACCCTGGTTTCTTGATACAGAATCTTGGCGATTTGGGTGCCAAATTTTAGTTTTCTTTATTTGGATCCTCAAGCAAACCTTGGAGATTTTGTAAGTAAGTAAGTAAGTAAGTAAGTAAGTAAGTAAGTAAGTAAGTAAGTAAGTAAAAGAAATCTCCATGTTTAGTCAGCAAACCTCTCGATACCAGCGCTGGGAAACAGCACTGGGGAAGGCCTTGGCCTCTAGGCACCGTTTGTTGGCCCTCCCTGGCAACTGGTTGGTTGCCCCCTCTGAGAAACAGGACACTGCCCTAGAAAGACCACAGACCACATCCAGCGGGGCTTCTTTCGTGCTCTTAATCTTTCTACCTCCACGGGTCTCCCTTTTCCCTCTTCATCCCTTCCCTGCTGCCTGCATGGATTTTGTTCTTTCCAACTAGACAAGGCCATTTAGATGTAACAGGAAAAGAGCAGCTGCCATTCGAATCCTCCAGTTGTGTTCCTTTGCTGCCCTCTACTGCACAGCACCGTATCGTTTTCCCCACAGTGTCAAGAGAATGGCAATTAAAAAAAAAATCTCTTTCAGGCCATAAAGAGGCAGCTCAGCAGCACCAGACTTGAAACTCCAAGAGGAGGAGGAGGAGGAGAAGAGGACATTGGATTTATACCCGACCCTTCACTACCCAAGGGAGTCTCAGAGCAGCTTACAAACGCCTTTCCCTTCCCCTCCCCACAAAAGGTACACCCTGTGAGGTAGGTGGGGCTGAGAGAGCTCTTGACAGAAACTGCTCTTTTTCATGGACAGCTGTGCCAGAACTACGGCTTGCCCAAGGTCATCCAGCAGGTGCAAGTGGAGGAGTGGGGAATCAAACCCGGTTCTCCTAGATTAGAGTCCGCGCATTTAACCACTACACCAAACTGGTGTGTTGAATGATCCTAATAAGAACAGTGGGATAACAGGCATGGGGCAGGGGGGGCTCCTGCAATATTGCTAATGAGACAAACTTAAAACGTGGTGATATTTAGCATTTGTATTTAGTGGTTGGATAGTGCTTTAGTGTCCAAAACCCAGCAAATACAGGATTTCAGGAAGCTCACAACTACCCTGTAAGTTGGGTCAGCATTATTGTTTTGCTTAATAAATCTTTTTTGTTTTGTATGCCCCCAGTAAGTGTTACTGGCCCTCCTCCATGGTTTTGTTGTTGTTTATTTAGATATTTTTATTGATTCTTATTATATATAATTTTAAGTGCTGCTTTAATGTTCAGATATTTTCATGTGTTCACATTCGTCACTTTGGGGACCCTATTTGGGTGGAAAGGCAGCATGAACACGTTTTAATAAAAAACTGAACAGTCCCTCCATATTCTTATGCCTTTAACAGTGGCTTGGTCAACACGGATTACGGTTAGAACAAAGTTGGAGTCCAGTGGCACCTTTAAGAGCAACAAAGTTTTATTCAAGGTATAAGCTCTCGGGAGCTGGGCTGGGGACAGGGCAGGGTGCGCCGTCAGAGCGTGGCACGAGTGAGGCAAGGGCAACAACTCAAGCGACATAGTCAAGGTCCAGTCCAAGGTAAAAACACAGGGCCAGTTTGGTGTAGTGGTTAAGTGCGCGGACTCTAATCTGGGAGAACCGGGTTTGATTCCCCACTCCTCCACTTGCACCTGGCTGGATGACCTTGGGCAAGCCCTAGTTCTGATAAGAGCTGTCCTTGAGAAAGAACAGTTTCTGTCAAGAGCTCTCTCAGCCCCACCTACCTCACAGGGTGTCTGTTGTGGGGAAGGGAAAGGAGTTTGTAAACTGCTCTGAGACACCTTTGGGTAGTCTTATAGTTCATAGCGCTGATCTCCTTGCTACTGAAAGCTTTACCTGCTTTAAAAAAAAAAAGATTTTGCAGATTTAAGCTCAGGTTAAAAGTGCAAGAGCAAGGCAGACGGGCTTTGGGGGCTGAGCTGTAGGGCTGCCAACCTCTAGGCGGCACCTGGAGATCTCCCACTATTATGAGCCAGTTTGGTGTAGTGGTTTAGTGCGTGGACTCTAATCTGGGAGAACTGGGTTTGATTCCCCACTGCTCCACTTGCACCTGCTGGATGATCTTGGGCAAGCCTTAGTTCTGTCAGAGGTGTCCTTGAAAAAGAGCAGTTTCTGTCAGAGCTCTCTCAGCCCCACCTACCTCACAGGGTGTCTGTTGTGGGGAGGGGAAGGGAAAGGAGTTTGTAAGCCGCTCTGGGATTCCTTTGGGTAGTGAAGGGTGGGGTAGAAATCCAATCTCCTCCTCCTCCTCCTCCGCCTCCGCTTCTCCTCCCCAGTCTTACTC
>NW_015169929.1:31610-37864 GCF_001447785.1 Gekko japonicus | reverse complement strand
CTTCTTCTTCTTCTTCTTCTTCTTCTTCTTCTTCTTCTTCTTCTTCTTCTTCTTCTTCTTCTTCTTCTTCTTCTTCTTCTTCTATTACAACTGATCTCCAGCAGCCAACATCACTTCCTCTGGGAAAAAATGGCTGCTTCAGATGGTGGATTATGTGGCATTATATCCTGCTGAGGTCCCCTTCCCTCCCCAAACCCCACCCTCTCCATGTATTTCCAGCCCAGAGCTGGCGACCCTAGTGAACTGGCAAACCTAATGGCACACCACAGGCTGGTGAATAGTGGTTTGCTTTCTTCTGAGTTATATTATGTAGGTTTTATTTTGTAAACCGCTTTGAGTCTCTGGCATGGGAGAAAAGTGGGCTATACAAATATTTAGATAATGAACTAAGGCACCAGAGGGAGTTCATGGCAGAAGAGGGGGATCTGAATTGTGGATGTCGTCACAGGGCTCCTTGCGCTCTTACAGCGAAATCCTAAAGAAGAATTTCGTCTCCCTAAGCCTGCGGAAATCGACGGGTTTAGAAGAGTGTCACTCTGTTTAAGGCAGCCCTCCCGTCAAAGACGCGGCTGCTACTGAACGGGAGAGCGAAATTAAAGAGAATATTCCCAGTGAATAGAATCTGTGTTCCTTTTATCAGCTGCGCCATTACCTTTGATTAATGCGTAATACATGGGAAGCATTGAAGGTGGAGGCCTCTGGCTTCCCCTATGAATAATGGAACGGAAAACAATGGAGTGGGTGGGTTGGATCTTAAAAGGGTTGCTGATCTTAAAAAAAAACCACACAACCGTAAAAGAAAACACACTGCAACAGGAAGACGGGAAAGCATAAAGGGCCTTGAATCAAATGCACAGATGAAAAGTGTGTGTGTGTGTGGGGGGAGAACACACACACACAAGACGTGTAAGTTGCGGGCAAGGTACCTTAAAGGAGACCCGCCGCACAGCCCAGTTAACAATCTGAGCAGGAAACAATCCTAGCCTTGCAAAGCCTAATTAGCTGTTGTTAACTTAGTAATTCCTGTATGCAGGGAACAGGCAGCATGCTAGGAGATATAAATGAAATAACCAAAGGCTCCTGTGAGTTCAAAGCACTCGTCTGCTGCCTGCATGGATTGGTGCTCTGGCCTTCCTTTCTTACAAACTAATATAGTGTTGAAGTGGGATCTGAGAGATCTGGGTTCGAATCCCCCCTCTGCAATGGAAGCTAACTGGCTGATCTTGGGACAGTCTCTCTCTCTCTCTTATACCAGAAGAAGCATTCAGGACGGAACAATTCTCCTAGCTGTGCTGTGAGAGGTTTAGCGAGACACAGTCCAGATAACCGGGCTTTCTTGAATGCAGCCCTGTGGGGGCCTGTGCCATGCCGAAGGGCTCTTTGCGACAACATCCTGACTCTCCAACTGCACCCAGAGGTGGTACGGCCCTAGGATGGAGGACTGTGCCAGACGGTTTCTCTATTTGAATTGGCGCAGCTTTTGGGACTCTGGCCCCAGTTTGCCAGCCCTGGGTTGGGAAATCCCTGGAGATTTGGCTGTAGAGATGGGGAAGGCGGAGGGCATAATGTCCGAGAGTCCACCCTCCAAAGCAGCCATTTCCTGCAGGGCAACTAGTCTTGGTAGTCTACAGATCAGGCCCCTGACCTAAAATGGCATCCTTCTGCAGTGTCAAGGTACTGCAGTCCAACACAGCATCAAAATGAGTGTTAACCAGTTTGGTGTCGTGGTTAAGTGTGCGGACTCTAATCTTCTTCTTCTTCTTCTTCTTCTTCTAACTAAATTGAAGGTTTCAGGTACAGGAGAGGTGTGCATCTAATTCTCCAAAAGTAAATCAGCATAGGAGAGGCACTGTAGTTCCAGGAAGCAGTCTTAAATAGCTGCACTTGGTATCCTCAGGTTTATTCAATAGGGCTTACTCCCAGGGAAGTGTTTTTAGGATTGCCCTATTACACCTTTCTAAAAACACCCCCCCCCCACTTCAATGGACTGGGAAGGGGACAAGTCTGTTTAGGATGGCACCATGAGCCTTGCGAACAGAGGAAGGGGAATCCCACAGACATAACGGCAGCATTAGTCATTAAGGATGGCTGGAAGAAAAGATGAAGATGCAGAAGAATTTATAGGGCCCGCTATCTATGTTTAAGCACCCTGCCAGTGTTTGTTGCAAGCAAGCCTCCAATCCAGTAAATATTCATTAAACGAGCAACAATTGGACAATTAAAATGTCACCTATTTTACGTTAATTAGCTCTCACAGAAACTTCTTATCTAATTACAGGAAAACAATAAAAGGCGCAAAGGAAAACATTCTTACTTCTGTAAATAAAACCGTTCAGTTAACACCAACAACCCTTATTAATTTGCCTGTACATTTATTACACTTGTATCCAACTTTTCGGGCAAAAAAAAAAATGCCTCCCCCAATGGTACAAGGGGATCAAAATCCAATAATGCAGACGACTAAATTTCAGAACTGAGCTGGATCCAGATATGATAGGAGAGGGGGATAGCCAGCCTACCTTTTCTTTCCATAGGCCCCTCAGTGGTAGTGGTAACTTGAAAGTGTGTGTGTGTGTGTGTGTGTCAGCTGGATCTGGGTACTACTTTACTGATTTATGCCAAACTAAAAAGCAATCACTTCCTAAAGGGGCTGCAGTGCTAAGGACACTTTGCCAAAAGTAAGTTCCACTGAATTAGGGATACTAGGACAAACCTAGCAAGCAGTGGGAGACTGGGGGGCGACGGCATGGGGGACCAGTGGCGTGATGTCACTTCCAGAAAAATGCAACAGAAGTGATATCAAGCCTCTCTAGGAGTCGTTGGAAACTCCATGGTAAAACTGGGTTTTCAACAGAAGCCGCCTCAGTCCTCTCTAGGAATAACTGAAAGCTCCGTGGTTTTGCCACAGACTTTCCGGCAATTCCTAGAGAGATGTGATGTCACTTCTGGGTGTTCCCTGGAAGTGACATCATGCCATCAGCTATTTAAAAAAAACAAACCATTTTCCACCTGCTACTGTTCTGAGCAGTAGAGGAAAACAAGAAGTGGGGGAAATCCTCCATTCCCACCAAGAGACGGGCAACCCTACAACTGGATTTGCTTCTCGGAGAACATTCTTAGGATGTAGTTGCCAGCTTGCTTGGATCACCCAGCATGTTGACTGCCGGAGCTTGGCATTTTAATAGAAAAGAAGAGGAAATAAGATTTCTGATTCTCCTGCACAGGACGTGCAGTCAAAACGTGCTCTGACTGTTTTTTAACTTTTGCATTCTATTCGCACAAGACTCTGTTCAATAACCAGCCTACAATATTAGTAGATGATGGGGGGGGGGAGCCATGCTCTTCGCCGTGTGGTCTCTCACGCCAGAACATGACAGCTCTGTCGAAAATAATGGATGCCCTTCATTTTAGAACACTGTAGTCACATAGCGCTTCTCCAGAGAGGAAGCCGTTCTGCTCTGCACTTTAATTTGGAGAGCTAATTATATCCTGTACTTCTTTGTAAAGGTCGGGGTGGGGGGTGGGCTTTGATGCGGCTACCCCAGTGGCCTCCCCTCCAGGCAATGATAAGATTCACCCGGTTTCAACTGTACTAGAGTATCAGGTACCTCCAAAGAATTTTATTGGGGGGTGGGGGCTAGAGTTTTTTAAGGGCTACTCTGAACTCCTCTTGTTCAGCCTAACCTGCCTCGTAGGGTTGTTGTGAGGATAAAATGGAGGAAATGAGAACAATGATGTAATCCCCTTCGGGAAGAAAAGTGTGGGCATAGATATTTTTATACCTGAAACAAGATAGAGAGCGCAGAAGGCCAAAACTCCTGGGGTTACCACCTCAGCTACAGAAGCGTCTTGGAGAGAGACACGGAGCGATGCTACGTGCTCAGTTCGACAAGGCATTAGGGTTCCCAACGCCCAGGTCCCAGCAGGGGTCCCCCCACTTTTAGGGGGCTGGATCTGCTGCGGCCAGTGGGGGAAACCCCACCCCCTAACAGGGACATCACCGTGCAACATCCTTGATGCAAATAACATCATCGCATCGCCGACGTTGGCGATGCTCTAGTTTTGGGTCAAACTCTATGGTTTTGAAGGCAAAAAAAAGTTTTGCACAAAAACTAGAGCATCACCCTTGACATCAGCGATGTGATCACGTCACTTCCGTGTGACATCACTGCCCCGCGTTCGCTTCACATGCGCAGAACATCCAAGAGAGGGCCTGGGAGGCCCCCCCCGCCCTCCAGGTAGGACCTGGCAACCCAACAAGACATACAAAAGCAGTGTAGCCTGTGTCGACCCATCCTTGGATATTGCGGTACCATTGTGCTATAGCAGTCATTTGGTAGTCAGCCAGACTGTTTGGTTGTTGGAATTGCAAGTTGCTTACACTTCAGTCATTACAGAGTTAAATGTTGTTTGTTAGGAAACAGGATGTTACGTGACATAATGTATTCAACAGCGGGGAAGTTTGTGGGAGTTGTTTATCCTAATGAAGTGACCTGTAACCTTTGTATTGGTCAACTAACATCTTGTTTGTAGAAATGCTTTGATCTAGCATTAATGTATTCACAAGGTTTATGGCCCTTTGTGTGAACCAAAGCGGTAGTTCTCTTCTAGAAGCCAAGAGAGATAGAAAGATGTAGCTGTTAGCATATATTACTGAGAGTAACTGCAAGTATATAACCTCTTATTTTATTTCTTTTATCCAAAGTACCATACCCATGTTTTATTTTGTTTTTATAGTAAAGATATTTTTTCTTTTACTAAGTGTGGCTCTTGTGTTTGCAATACAACCATCGACCCTGAATCAAAGAATCCCAACAAAGTGGTAGCAGAGGCCACAGCTACAGAGCCAACCACCTGCGGACACTGGACATCATTGGGTGGGTGACATCTTGCCATCTGAAACCCCCCCATGCTGAAAGATCTGCACTGGCTGCCCATATGTTTGTGGACACAATCAATGCTCCCTCTAAGCTGTGGAGTCTTGTGGGCAAAAATCCTACTTTGTGAGCCACTGGCATTAAAGCTGTGAGCGAGTGATTTGGCTACGGCATACATTATTTTGCTCTGGAGCCCTCCTTCCTGAGCTAAGACAAAAGTGTGTGAGCCAGAGGCTAGAAAACTGTGAGTTGGCACACATTAACTCAGCTTAGAGGGAACACTAGGCACAATCCAAAGTGCTGGTTCTTCTTCAAGTCCCACCAAATGGCTTGAAAGGTCACTTCCTCCCATGCTGTCCAGCCTGCTAGTTAGGATCCTCTTCCTCAGCTGTGTTCTTTATGCACCTGCTTGCAGAGGTGAGGAGAGCGACCACCAGAGACACGGCCATTTCAGTGGTGGCACCTCCCCTTTGAGGCTGGCCAGGTGCTTGCCTTTCTTTACCCAGGCTTTTTATTGAAGGATTCTGTTTTTGTAGATGCTGTTTTGATTGTCCGCTTGCAGCCTGAAGATCCAAGTTTTACGGATATCATTTCAGGATGCTGACTGTTGTCTCAGGCTAGGATCGGGGAGTCTCAGGTTCAAATCCCCACCCTGCCTTGGCAACTTGCTGGGTGACCTGGGGCCAGTCACACCTCTCGGCCTAACCTACCTCACAGGGTCGTTGTGAGGATAAAAAGGAGAAGGGAGAAATGGCGTAAATCACTTTGGGTCCCCACAGAGGAGAAAGTGGAGTATAAATGAAATAAATTCCAACGGACATTCTCTGCCATTCTTTTTAGTATGCCCCCTCAAAAGGCAAGAAAAAGAAAACGCACTATATCTTGCACAACTGCTCATCCTGTTAAACATCGGATGCACCCACATTTTCAAGTGTATTCAACCCTGGCCCTTACCTGGTGGAACTCTCTGCCTGAGGACATCCCACGACCTATGGGATCTGTTACCATGCGGTAAGGCTTGGAAGAAGGCAGAGATGCTCCGCCAGGCATTTGTCTGAGGACAGCCACCCTGTTTTACTGTGGCTGGTGAATTTCAACCCTGTTTTAAGTCTAGTGGTGTTGTATTTTTAATTGATGTAAGCCGCCCTGAGCCCTGCTCGCAGGGAAGGGCGGCCTAATAGGGCTGAAAAAATAAATAAAGAAGAGAACAACACCCACCCACCCAGGGCCGGATTTAGACTTGCTGAGGCCCTAAGCTATACAAATCCCAGAGGCCCCCTAACTGTTTTAAATTACATCAGCTGGTCTCAGAAAAATGTAAAATATATACGCCTTTTTAATATTTGAAAATATATTGTCTTTTAATTTTTATTAAAA
>NW_015169929.1:25842-31392 GCF_001447785.1 Gekko japonicus | reverse complement strand
TCTTCGGACAGCGCTGGCTCTTTGGCTTTGAAACGGAGATGAGCACCGCAACCCTAGAGTCGGATTCGACTGGCTTTCGAGCAAGGGAACCTTTACCTTTACTTTACAAAATCACAGAAATAATTACATAATTAAAGGGTTTTAAATTGACAAATAAGGCTCCAGCAGATTGCGAGGCCCTAAGCTGTAGCTTATTTAGCTTATGCATAAATCCGGCACTGCACCCACCCCAAATATCATATTTTATTTTTGAAATGACCCAAGCATCGCGTGCACATCGACGGGAGCCGGCTGAAAGGGCGCGTGTGAAGCCTGCCTTCGGCGCCCTCGGGAAGCGTTTCCACCACCAACCCCCGAGCCTCAGGCCGAAGCCGAGGCGGGCAAGCCCTAAGAAGAAAGGCCACTTCCTCGGGGACTAAAGGAGGGTCCTTTTGCTCCGGGCGACGGGCTTCCGCGGCTTTCTGCACCACCCGCAAAGCCGGAGGCTTTCCAAGAAGGGCGACATCGCCGGATCACGCGGCGGCGCTACAGAAACACCCTGATCTCTCCCCCTCCCCTTTGCATCTGCCACTCTCAGAAACGGGCGCTTCCCTTTGGAAAGAGAGCCAAACCCGGATCCTTTCCCCTTGTGTTGCACAGCCCGGCGCCGGCTGGCCCGCCCGGCCGCCCGCCCGGCCTCGCTTTGCCTTTCCTGCTGCCGCAGCTGCCTCCTCCCACCCGCTCACCCCGGCTTGCGGTCCTTGCTGCAGTTCTCAATCGAGCGCCGAGCCGCGGATCGCAGCAGAGGCCATCGATGCGATCGGCTCCGTCCCTTTCCCCGGCCCCCTCCTGTGCGGGGCGTCTGGCCAGGTGCGGCGGCGGCGGCAGCCCGGGAGAGAGACAGAGAGAGCGAGAGAGCGCGTGCGTGCAGCGCCAGGTACTCCACGGAGGGGGAGAAAAAAAACCAACCAACCAACCCCGCTTTTGCTTTTCTGCCTTTGCCGATCGGGAAACAACGTGCTGCGTTATTATGCCCCTTCCTTGGCTCGGAAGGAAGCCCCAGGCTGGGGTCCTGCTCGGCAGTCTAGTCTCCTGCTGGCCTCTTCCCTGCCTCGGTGGCAGCTGCTTCAAGCGGCTCTTTGCAGCTTCTCCCTCCGGTCCTTCCCTTTCCTGCGGGGCATGGAGAGAAGCGCCCTTGAAAGATGGTCACTATTGCAGCCCTCCCGTCCCTCCCCAGTAGAAGTCGGGTCCGGATTTAGGGATGCCAGCCTCCAGGTGGGACCTGGGGATCCCCAGGAGTTTCAGGTCATCTCCAGACTACAGAGATCAGTTCCCTTGGAGAACACGGATGCTGTGGAGGGTGGACTCTGTGACAATATACCCCACTGAGGTCCCTGTCTTCCCCGGCTCCACCCCCCAAATCTCCAGGAGTTTCCCAGGCGCGATCTGGCAACCCTCTTCCCCCTCCCGTCCCCTGCCGGTGGGTGGGTGGGGGACCTGGCAACCCTAGGTCAGGTTGAAGTCTGCTTCGCATCCCTAGTGCCTGCTTTCTGTAAGCGGAGGTGTGTGAATGGGGAGAATGGAGATCCTTGGGATTCTATGGGAGCGTTTCCCTTTGCATGGGATCCCTTTAAACCCCCTTGCCTGAAGACTTAACTGGGATTGATCAGGTGTGAAAGAAATACACTCTGCACATGTTCTGAAATGAAGGGGCAGCTATTCTTTATTCATACAGGTTCATGCCAGGCTCAGCTTTAATCCTGGTGATGGGGAGGGGTGCGTGTGGCGGCATCCATTTCCAGCATTTATAGAACCAGATAGCTCAGAGAGCTAGTGAGGCGGAGTGGTTACAGTGCTGGACTTGGATTTGGGAGACCCAGGTTCAAATCCCCATTTTGCCATAGAAGCTTGTTGGGTGACCTTGGGCCCAGGGCATACTCTCAGCTTAAGGTTTGTTGTTCAGTCGCACAGTCGAGTCCGACTCTTCGCGACCCCATGGACCAGATCATGCCATGCCTTCCGGACTTCCGCCTGTCTTCGAGTTTGCTCAATTTCATGTTCGTTGCATCTATGACACTGTCTAACCATCTCATCCTTTGCCGTCCCCGTCTTCTTTGACCTTCAGTCTTTCCCAGCATCAGGGTCTTCTCCAGTGAGTGCTCCCTTCTCATTGGGTGGCCAAAGTATTTGAGCTTCAGCTTCATTATCTGGCCTTCCAGGGAACAGTCAGGGTTGATTTCTTTTAGGATTGACTGATTTGATCTTCTTGGAGTCCAAGGGACTCTCAAGAGTCTTCTCCAGCACCATAGTTCAAAAGAATCTATTCTTCGGCGCTCGGCCTTCCTTATAGTCCAACTCTCGCAGCCATACATGACTACTTAAGGTACCACTCTGGATAAAATGGGCGAGAGGAGAACAGTGTTAAGCCAGTTTGGGTTCCCATTGGGGAGAAAGGCAAGGTATAAATGAAGCAAGCAAACAGAAGGGATGCTGCCCTAATTAAGGGATTGTGTCTCCTGTTCTGTGCTTTGGGAATGGCCGTGCAGTTGCTCTTATGAGGCCTTAGCTTTGAAGATTGGCTTCAGACACTGTTTCTTCCCTGATAAATGTGCTGTCCTGTTGCTACAGCTCCTCTCAGCCCACTGTACCTACCCGAAGAAACTTTTTAGGTGAAAAGAAAAATAATTCAGGATTGCTTCCTGACCTTCCTCTCTCAGGATCCATTCAAGAGGAGATTGGATTTATACCCCGCCCTTCACTACCCAAGGGAGTCTCAGAGCAGCTTTCCCTTCCCCTCCCCACAACAGACACCCTGTGTGGTAGGTGGGGCAGAGAGAGCTCTGAGAGAAACTACTCTTTTTTCAAGAACAGCTCTTATCAGAACTAGGGCTTGCCCAAGGTCATCCAGCCAGGTGCAAGTGGAAGAGTGGGGAATCAAACCCAGTTCTCCCAGATTAGAGTCCGCGCACTTAACCACTACACCAAACCACTACACATGTTACGATGTCCCCAAGTCCCCCATGTGTCTTCCACCGGCCCAGTTGACCAGACAGTCTCTGGAAGTTGTGTGATTGGAACGTGATTCCCAGATATGTGTGCACATCAATGCTCCCTCTCATCCAGCAGCTGCAAGTGGAGGAGTGGGGAATCAAATCCGGTTCTCCCAGATTAGAGTCCGCACACTTAACCACTACACCAAACCACTACACATGTTACGATGTCCCCAAGTCCCCCATGTGTTTTTCACCGGCCCTGTTGACCAGACAGTCTTTGGAAGTTATGTGATTGGAACATGATTCCCAGATATGTGGGGGCCTGATTTGGATTGGAGTCATGGGGAGAGTGGGGGTTTCACCTCCCTCCTCTGCCATTTTCACACCCTGGTGGGGAAATGTATGTGTCCTCCATCACCAGGGTATGCGGGGACATGAGGGTTTTGCAACGTGTGAATCGGTCTGAAAAAGAAGAGGCCAGCCCTGCAGTTTAATCCAAGTGCCAAACGGATGTGATGGGTGTGTGTGTGTGTTATTAAAATGCCTACCAGCTAGGCTTGCCAGCCTCCAGGTGGGACCTGGAGATCTCTTGGGATTCCAGCCGATCTCCAGACTAGAGATCAGTTCCTCTGGGGGAATGCCTGCTTTGGAGGGTGGACTCTGGGGCATTTCACCCTGCTGAGGTCCCTCCGCTCCCCAGACCCCACCCTCCCCAGGCTCCACCCCCCAAATCACCAGGAGTATCTCAACACAAAGGTGGCAGCTCTAGTAACAGTTCATACATAAAACACGGAGTAGAAGGGTTTTTTGTTACAGAAAACAGAGGGTGCAGGTGTGGGGAGAGAGAAATCCTCCTCTATACCTTAGGCTGCTCTGTCATTTAGCAGGGGTTTTTTTGGTGGTGAAACCCCCATCTCATTTCAGGCATTGGAGGTGGTTTGGGAGAAAGACATTTCAAGCCATAAGGCTGACTAAAAAGAGGAGACGAAACCTTTCGTTTCCCTGACTCAACCATTCCATTTTCTGTTTATATATAAAAAAGACCCCCATGATTGCCCTCATGTACACATACATATGAATGCCCCTGTCCTGTTACATCTACAGTTTAGAGCTGCTTTCACACACACACACACACACACACACACACTGAATAACGCACTTTCAATGCACTTTGCAACTGGAATTTACTGCGTGAAACGGAAAATCCACAAACAATGGCTAAAGTGCATTAAAAGCGCATTATTCAGCATGTGTGTTCTAGTTTGGGTTTGACCCCAGAATGCTGGTGATCCTCCCCCCCCCCAAATGTGTAATTTCTATTCTTTTTTTGGATTTGGATTTGCGTCCAGTGTTCAGTAGCAAAGCAGAAACACAGAACGCTCTCCGGCAGTCTGCCGGAAGTCATGGCCTTGTCTTCTTGGTTTCTTTCAGGAACAAAATTAAGGAAAGTCATGGACTTGTCCCTGGTTTTCTTTTCAGGAACAAATTAAGGCACAATGAATCATTCCCTGTAGATAAGAACTCCTTTGTAAACGTTGTGCTTTTTAAGCTATGATACTGAAGGAAGTGTCTTGGCTTTTATGGACTGGAAAGTGGGGGAGTGGTGTTTGGGCTCTGCACCCCCATTTGGCTAACCTTGAAGCTACAGGGATCAGTTTTTAAAAATCAGAATGTGGGAAGGCTGCTCAGATTCAGAATTGATAGAACTCGGTTCTGTCAATAATCTTGATGGCAGATAATTCAGATGTCAAAGAACCCTGACGTTGCTCATCTTACCTAAAGGTATTTTCACGCTCTTTCTAACTCCTGTCAAGCTCTGGACAGTAACTGGAGGTCCACGTTTTGATTCAGGTCTTCCGGCTGCTGATGCCATTTCAATAATAATAGTAATAAATAACAACAACTCAATTCCGTTCCTCATATATATGATCCTTGGTGGGCAAACTTCCCCCTCCCCTTGATTTTTCTGGATGGAACGCAACCAGCTCCTCAGATATCCTCTCCCCTCAGTAAAGGATCAAAAATTGTTGTTGAAAAGGCCACCATTTTGGATGGGGCTTTGTGGCGTCAAGGGGAGCCCCTGGCTTTAAGCGTTTTCACAAGTGGAGAGCATTAGAAAGATGGAAAGTTATTTATTGGTGGACAGTACTGAGACAGAACAAGTGAGCAGGTCTGTCAATGGCAAGGCTGGTTGCGGTTCAGTGGTAGGGCACATGCTTTGCATGTGGGAAGCCCAAGGTTCAATCCCTGGCATCTCCAGCTAAACATTATTTTCTATCTGCAGTAAAAATGAAACAAAACCCAGTCTCTGGTGGAGTCCCACTGTGAGCAATCGGATCGGGGCTTATACCTGCTTGAAAGCTATGCCTCTCCGATTTGCAAGTGTTGATGCTAAACCTCTGAAGTATGTGCATGGCCTACAGTAACTGATTGGCCTGAGGAACCTTCTCTTTATTGCACACATTCAAGGTGGAGAGCTTTGGGAGCAGGGCAAGGGCCAGATATATTATTTATTATTATTATTATTATTATTATTATTATTATTATTATTATTATTATTATTATTATTATTATTGCG
>NW_015169929.1:20645-25699 GCF_001447785.1 Gekko japonicus | reverse complement strand
TTTATATCCCCCCTTCCCCATCTGGGCAGGCTCAGGGTGGCTTACAGGTTATATGAATATATATATATTAAAACAGCAGAATAAGTTAAAACATAGTATTTCAACCACAACATATCAATTCGTAAAATCATGAGTTTCCGCGCCCCCGCCACTGCTCTCCCACTGGTCCCTGAAACGAGGGCGTGTGGGAAGCCCCAGTGGCAGAAGAGTCCGGTCCCAAAGGAGGCAAGTGGCATGCCTCGTTCCAGGGCTGAGCTTTGGCATTCGGAATATGTTCTGGGGCTGAGCACAGCTTCCTCTTATGAAGTGCTTTTGCTAAAACAAATGACAGTGGACTGCTGCCATTGGTGATATTGTAGTAATATCCTAACAGCTCAGTCCTAAACAGAGTTACACCCATTGGCCTTGAACAGAGCGTATAATTCTGTTTAGGTTGGCTCCGTTTATTTTTTGGAGATGTCATCTTTCACCCTATAAGTAGTTTTCCTCACAAGTTAGAGTTTAGTTCTTATTTTTTATTTATGAGTTGCATTTTTACCTCACTTCCGGGCCAATCAGGATCCCTGAAGCTTCTTAAAAGCATACCTATAATATGTCAAGCAATAAAAGAACTGGAAACTGATTGGGGGGGGGTGGGACCCAACCCAACAGAGTGTAAACTAATTTGTCAGCGGCACTAAATCCAGCTAAGCACCAAAGACTTTCCTTAAAAAAGCAAACTACACAATCCAGTTCTCTGTGTGTTTACTTAGAAGGTCAATTGGACTTAGCCCTAAATCAGACTCGGAAGGATCTTAGCATTACAACCCCTGTTAATTCAGAAGTGAGTTTTGTGGTGTTTATTGGGACATTATCCCCATAATGGAGCTGCGGTGGCTCAAGTGGTTAAGACGCTGAACTGCATGCTGTGGAAGGTCGGTAGTTTAGCAGTTCGAGACCCGAGTGTGCCGCATGACGGAGTGAGCTCCCGTCTCTAGTTCCAGCTCCTGCCATCCTAGCAGTTCGAATGCAAGAAATTGCAAGTAGATAAATAGGTACCACTTCGGTGGGAAGGTGACAGCGTTCCGTGCGCCTTGGTGTTTAGTCATGCCGGCCACATGACCACGGGAACGTCTTCGGACAGCGCTTGCTCTTCGGCTTTGAAATGGAGATGAGCACCGCAACCCTAGAGTCGGACTCGACTGGCTTTCGAGCAAGGGAACCTTTACCTTTATCCCCATAATAGAGAGTCAGTGCAGGGTGCTGGTTAGAGCGTTGGAACAGGATTTGGGAGACCCCAGTTTCAATCTCCACTCTGCCGCTAGAAGCTTGCTGGGTGGCCTGGTCTAGTCATACCTTCGTCGCCTTACCTACCCCACAAGAGGAGTTGTGTGAGGATGAAATGGAGGAGGTGAACGATGTAAGCCACTTTGGGTCCCGTTGGGGAGAAAGGTGGATTATGAATGAAGTAAACAAATAAATGTTATGTATGCTTATTTGGAGCTAAGGCCTGGCTTTCCCCATGTGCCAGGGTGAGATGGCAGAATATTGAAGTGGGATTGCACCATTTCTGATGGTAGACTGCTGGAGTCAAATGTTGGGTGGTTCCAAGCCAAGTGTCCTCCTGTAATAGAGGCAGATGCAGGGGTCATTTCGTAGAAAAAGAGGTACAGGAGCTCATTAGCATAACTCATTAGCATAACTGATTTGCATATGTCACACCCCCTGACATCAATGGAAGTGTGTCAGAAGGCAACACCCACCGCTCAGGCTCCACTGGACTGTTTTGGATTGCTAGCTATTGGGGGGGACGGGGACGTGCAGATCTGTCCTCGCAGAGGAGGGAGAGCTTGTACCTGAATAAAACTTGGTCTCAAAGGTGCCACTGGACTGTTTTGGACTGGGGGGCCGGGGGGGCTCTGCAACTTACCTGGCTGCTTCTTGCTTTGACTGAGGGCTGCTGGGAGCAGGGGGTGGGGCTTGTTGCATATGCCCGCCCCCTGGGCTCTTTACAGCCGGAGCTCTGCTCCTGTGCGCTCCTGCAGGAAATGACCCCTGGGCAGATGTTTCCCATATGGGTGGTCCAGACAGACGTGAAGGGATTACTTCCTGGGCACTTGTGTTCCTGTTCACTTCCTGTTCCAGTGAGATAAAGGAAAGTCAGAACTGGGTCTTTGCTCTGGGAAGAAGGAAGTAGGCCAGGGGACACATTGCTGGGGTGGGCAGAGGCACCCTGTTGAGGATTGCCGCAGTAGGCCCGTTTGCTCAAAAACACACAGAGGTCTGTTCAACAATAGGCCTCCCGAAAATAAATTATGCCTCTCTTTCACCCCACAGTGCATTCTGTTTCATTGGGACTGTAAATACGCAGTTTGTGCAGCCTTCGTCATTCTGCTTATTATTAAATTTTGACTTTGGGTGGCAACTTAGTTCTACAAAAATCAATATTTACCAATTAAAAACTGAACCCTCTCCGAGCTTGCTCATTCCTTCTGCTGCTTTCCTGCCCCTCCAGAACTCTGATTTTTTTCCAATCCCTTGAACTGTGTGTCACACTATCTATCAATCTGGGCAGTGCCAAATGTACTTATAGATTAATCTCTTCACACTGGAGTGGGCTTTCTGCCACCTGCTGTATGTAACGCTCCGCAGTTCCGTGTAAATCAGCTTTAAATGTGTTTATTTTAAAATCGATATTTGTGTGTGCCTGCAAATTTGTAGCGGTTTCTCAGCAGAGCCTTTCCCGGGGAATGTGGTGCTTGGGGTATAACGTAAATATAATTAAATATTGAATTAATAAGCTGGGTTCATGAACTGCAATTTAAGACACCTTGTTTCTTTTTTGTTCTGTTTTAGTTTTTTAAAAGGACAAAGTTAATCAGCTGCTATGGAGCACGTCTTTACTCCGCTGCAATGCCTGCTTCCCACCGGTACTGTGCCTTGCAATTATTTGTATTTCTTATTTAGAGTAAATGCCTTTTAGTATATACTGTGTTAGATGCAGCAGTAAGTGGTTTGGATGAGCAGTGGTGGTGTTAGGTAATATTTGAAAAAGGTTAGCGAGTCAAAGCCACCTTGTGTTTTCATGGAAGAGATAATCTTCCACAGTGGCGAGGTTTGCACAAAATGGGATTTTATGAACCTGCATGGTCTTGGTTAGAATGGCAACCACAGAAATATGGCCACTAATTAAGCTTACCAAGTTATACCGGACACATGAAGCTGCCTTATCTCAACCAGACCCCTTGGTCCATCAAATATTGTCTACTCAGTCTGACAGTGGTTCTCCAGGGTGGCGGCTACAAGCATGGACAGCTTCAAAAGGGAATTAGATAAGCATATGGAGCAGAGGTCCATCAGTGGCTATTAGCCATAAGGTATAGATAGGGACTCTGGGGCAAGTGATGCTCTGTCATCTTGGTGCTTGGGGGGGTCAACAGTGGGAGGGCTTCTAATGTCCTGGCCCCACTGCTGGACCTCCTGATGGCACTGGTATTTCTGGCCACTGTGTGATACAGAGTGTTGGACTGGATGGGCCTTTGGCCTGATCCAACATTGGCATCTCTTATGTTCTTATGTCTCCAGCAGAGGTCTTTCACATCACCTCCTATGTGATTGTTTTAACGGAAGATGCTGGGGATTGAACCTGGGACCTTCTGCATGCCAAGTGGTTGCTCTTCCACTGAGCCACGGCCCCTCCCTTCTCTGCACACCCAAATGAGTTGCCTTTACTTTCTGTTGATGGTGCAGGAGAGGCTGCCACCACTGAGCCTCCTGTCCCCTTTCTTCCCAGTTCCCACCGCTTAATGTCCTGCCCCACCTACTGTGGGACAACATGGTAGTCCTGCTTGCTCTGGTGAGCAGAATGAATAGGCTAAATGATAGTACTGCAGATGAATTGAGGCACAGGGGTGTGTGTGTGTGTGTTTAGAGCAGGAGTCCAGGAACCTAAAGAGGTAAGTCAAACAGAGTAGACGACCAACAATTAAAACTTAATATATATAATATAAAAATACATGTATTTATTGGCAAAGAATTAAAAAAAAAACATATAGGGACCCAATTACACCTCATACAAAAATACCAGAATCGAACACACAAGGCCCAATAGACTAGACCTGACGCGTTTCGGCCTGTCCAGGCCTTCTTCAGAGGTCAAACACAATGAGGAACACATTGGCTTATACCATTATACAAATATACAATATAGACACAAAATGGACCAGAAAAGAATTGCTGTAAAAAAATAAAAAGCATGTGAAATTAAATACATATAATAACATGAATACATAAACAATACCTATATTCTACTAAAAAACATATTGACTTGCTTCCAAAGTAAGTCCATTTTGTATCTATGTTGTATATTTGTATAGAATTGGGCCCTTATATGTTTTTTCAATTCTTTGCCAATAAATACGTGCATTTCTATATTGTATATATGAAGTTTTAATTGTTGGCCCTCTACTCTGCTTGACTTACCTCTTTAGGTTCTTGATCCCAGGTTTCAGGGTTAAGTTCGAACACACAAGGCCCTTCCCCTCCCCCCTAGCTAGAGCAGGAGTCCCCCACCTTTGTGAACCTGTGGCAAGGTCTGGAATTCTGATACAGGATGGCGGGCACAGCCACAAGATGTCCGCCACAAAATAGCTGCTGCAGCATGCAGAGCCGGTCCCAAGATGGCTGCTGCAGCTTACCTTCACTCACCCAGTGAAGATCCTGGACTGTGGTGGGCAATTGCTGTCAAAGCAAAGTTTTCAAAAATCTGCACAACCAGTCAAAACTCTAATGGCCAGTCAGAAACGGCTCCTGCTGACTTTCTAAACACACTTAGCAGGGGCCAGGCTGTGGGCACCATAGCACCCGTGAGCACCACGTTGGGGATCCCTGGTTTAGAGGGATCATTTTCTACTGCTCCACTCATTCAGAAGGGCTCTTTAGAGAGGGGATGTCTTCCAGCTCTGCCACTAATGCAGAATCTAGTGGACTCATGAACATCTTACACAGAGAGTGATTACATTGTGGGATTCGCTGCCAGAGGATGTAGTGATGGCCACAGGAATAAACTGCTTTAA
>NW_015169929.1:7431-20486 GCF_001447785.1 Gekko japonicus | reverse complement strand
ATGGTTGTGTGAGTGTATATGAGTATGCTTGTAGATCACCGAATGATTGCACCTTAATTTCGTTGTACTATGTACAATGACAATAAAGTATATTATTATTATTAAATGGATTATTGGTCTGATCCGGCAGGGCTCTTCTTATGTTCTTATCAGGGGAAGGCCTCGGCCTCTATGCCCTGTTGTTGGCCCTCCAGGGGAACTGGTTGGCCACTCTGTGAGATAGGATGCTGGGCTAGATGGATCACTGTTCTCATCCAGCAGGGCTCTTCTTATGTTCTTACCTGGGCTTGCCTTTTTTCAGACAAAGGTGAATGAGTTTCCAGTCCTCATTTCCTCAGTGTTTCCCTGTCACATTCTTTATCAATGTTTTTTTTTTAATTATTTGTTGCATTTCTGTTGGAAGGTTCTTCCCAGTAGTTTTGAGTCGTAGCGTTCATGGGGTCAACTCACAATCCCCCCCATGCCTAGTGATTTGAGCTGAGAGTGGCTTGGATCCAACCAGCTTGTCTGCTGCTGCAAAAGGAAGGCGGCATCCTCTTTGGCCACCCCAAAAAAGCTAAGCTGAGAATCATGAGACCTGCGCATGGGAAGGGGGCTGTAGTGTGGCAGGAACTGGGTCAGCATAAGTGAAACAGACCCTGGAGGGCCCAGGCTAACCTGATCTCATCAGATCTTGGAAGCTAAGTAGGGTCAGCCGTGGTTAGTAGTTGGATGGGAGACCTCCAAGGAAGCCCAGGGTTGCAACACAGAGGCAGGCAAGCGGCAAACCACCTCTGAACGTCTCTTGCCTTGAAAACTCTAAGGAGTCACAACAAGTTGGCTGTGACTTGCCAGCACATTCCACCACCGCAACCAAGCGAAACAGCTGGCTAGATCTAATCCAAGGAGTTCCCCAGGCCATCTGAGTGAATTTCTTGTCTGAGGAGGCATTTTAACACTAGTCCCCTGGGTCAATTTCAGCATTTTACCCACTGAGCCGCTGGGCTTGAAGTTTAAGTATTGATCCGACTGTTTTCTCTGTGGCCAGGGACACTCGCCTGGTTCAGTTTGGAACCTGCTGATGCAGAGAACTGTTTGATGTTTTGACATGCGTCTGCTCCACTTTAGCTGAGTTGAGGTTTTGAACAAGAAATGTTTATGCACATCTGAACTATTGATATCAGCCCCCTTTCTCTTTGCCCCCTGGCATCTCGAAATCCATCAGCCATGTTTAAATGAGCCAGAGTCATTTCATGTTTTGGAAGAGAACATCTGCCGAGCAACCATCTGTAAAGCAGAAGTATCCATTAAATTAGAAGAAGGGATTGGATTTATACTCCAGCCTTCACTCAGAGTCTCAGAGTGGCTGACAATCTCCTTCCCTTCCTCTCCTCACAACAGACACCCTGTGAGGTAGGTGGGGCTGAGAGAGCTCTTTCAAGAACTGCTCGTGAGAGAATAGCTCTGAGAGAACTTGTGACTGAGCCAAGGTGCATGTGGAGGAATGGGGAGTCATACCCAATTCTCCAAGATTAGAGTCCGCTGCTCTTAACCACTACACCAAACTGGTTGTCTTTCTGTTCCTCCCCCTTCTGCCATGTACTTCCTACATATCTTCCTGCACAGTTATCACACAGTTGTGTCCTACATGAAGCCAGGATGGATTATAAGAAACGAAGTATGCTGAGAACTTCATGGCAAACAAATTTGGCAGGCAAGCCGATCTTTTCTGTCAGCCCCGATCACCTGTGAGCTGAGCTTCAACTCACCTTGTTTTGTTTTTTGACGTGCAGTTTGAACACGGCCAACCAGCTTTGTGGCTGCACAGTAGCTGCAGGAAGGTGGAGTTTTGTTTCCTTCTGTCTTGTGGCCACACTTGCACCTGTGCAGTCAGTGAAATTGATTTCCCCCAGAGTAATGGATGTTTGGGTCAGGTAATTCAATGATATTGGCATGATGGTAGAAAATTCTCTTGGGGCTATGCAAAAATGTGCATGTAAACACTGCTATGGATCTAGATAGAATGGCAGCCATTAAAATTCACCAAACAGACACAGATGAAAACCAAATGCACTGTATACAATTCACTGCAGCCTGGTGAACAGCCTTGAACTGCTCACAAACAACCCAAATTGCCAGCTGAACAATTGGTTCCCTGCTTGTGAAGATGGGAGAGCAGTATGTGAGATGAACCAGTGGGTGCTTGGGCATTTCCTTCAAAATACATTGTTGCATCAGTGCATGTAGAGGATATATGATTATCCATAAGGGGAAAAGGTATAATGAACGGCAGTGCAAATAACTTGGTTGTAGATTACAGCTGTTTTGGCCCTCCTGGGCAGAACTGGTTGAGTAGAGTAATCTTGTCTAGTGTAGCATCACCCTTTGCTTCCGTATCTGTTCTCTGAGAGTAAGGGATGATGATCCTGACTTGGATGGCCACCGCTATCCCGATTTTGTCAGATTTTGGAAGCTAAGTAGGGTCGATCCTGGTTATTACTTGGATGGGAGACCACAATGGAGGTCTAGGGTTGCAGTGCAGAGGCAGGCAATGGCAAGCCACCTCTGAAAGTCTCTTGCCTTGAAAACCCTATGGGGGTCACCATAAGGTAGTTATGACTTGATGACATTTTCCACCACCAAGGGACGACAAAACAAAAATGAATGACAGTAATTAATTCCTGTCTCCGGGACTCGTCTTTAGGTCATTCCATGATTTTTAAAGTTTAAGAACTTATTTGTGATCACAATGGTGACTCTGTAGAAGTGGTCAGATGACCCCCTTCATCAACATTAGTGTTCTTGTCTAAGAGTTTTAACTGTGGTGATGGTCCTTCAGAAATGCTTAAACCGGGGGTGATGAACTCATTTGTTATGAGGGCTGGATCTGACATAAATGAGACCTTGTTGGGCTGGGCCATGTGTGTCATAAAATGTAATGCCAGGTAGCGGAGATACAAACTTTATAAAGGACACAAACACAAAGGGTTGTTTTTTTTAACTTAAAAACATGCTTAAAACATTAGCACTCTTGCCATATTTTGTTTATTTAACAGTGTCTGATGACTGACACCTCTTGCTCTGAATTACTGCATCAAAATGTCTGTGCTGTTGTAATCTTGAGCATGCTGTTCAGGCGTGTATCTGTAAGTTGCAAACCTATGATGACGCAGCAGCAGCAGCAGAACTGGAAGAAGAAGCCAGAAGACAGCCAGTTCCACTGTGGGTCTGATAGAAGCCCTCCGGGGGCCTGATCCGGCCCCTGGGCCTCATGTTTGACATCCCTGGCTTAAAATTATTACATTCAATCAGAGCTAAATGAGAAGACAGTGAAAACTACCCATTGGAATGCTTCACCTCTCATTCACAGCCAATGAAAAGCATTTAAAACAATTTATTTAGTTTCCAAGTTGTTGGCCTGTCATTGCTCCCTTGTTTTATAGATGTACTAACACATTTCATTTCCTGCTGTCATTTCACCTGTCTTTGGTTCTCAGGTAGCTGTAATGCCACGGATCCTTCCCCCACCTAAAGCTCTGTGTTTGTGGTGTGTGTCCAGTGTTGTTACACATATTAATTTTGGTTTACAACCTGTGCAGTGCTTAGGGTGGGAAGTAGCAATTGTATCTATATAAATCGTAGGGTGCACTAAAGTGGCATCATCTCATATGACGATGAACTTGACTTGTGGCTCAGGTGATGAAACGTTTGGCCAGCAGTGAGTTCATATGTTCCTAGTACACAGGCTGTGTATGTTATCTGGTGGCAAATGGCTTATGTGCTCTGATGTTGATGAAGGCCAGGATAGGTAGAGGTGTCATGGATGCAGATATGAGCACATGAAGTTGCCCTTCACTGAATCAGACCATGATTCTGTCATAGTGAGTCTTGTCTGTACTGACTGGCAATGGCTTTCCGGGGTCTCAAGACGAGGATGCCTGGCTACAAAACCTCTGCGTGCCTGGCTTCCCCATGCCTTCCCTGGCCTGTTCAAGGGCTGGCTTGCCCAGTCTCCCTGCAGCCACAGGGTGTCGGGGCAAGCCAAGGGGAGGCATGGGGTGTGGCCTAATATGCTAATGAGCTGTGCTGTCAGGGGTGTAGCCTAGTATGCTAATGAGTTTCTGCTGTTGGGTGTGGCTTATTATGCTAATGAGTTCCTGCTGGGCTTTTTCTACAAAAAAAGCCCTGCCTACACTGAATCAGACCATGATTCTGTCATGGTGAGTCTTGTCTGTACCGACTGGCAATGGCTTTCCGGGGTCTCAAGACGAGGCCTTTCACATCAGAACAGGCCTTCTCAGTAGTGGCACCAAAAGTATGGAATTCCCTCCACAAGGAGATTCGTTTACCCCCTTCTATCACTGGCTTCCGCCTGTGGGTGGAGACATTTCTTTTTTGTCTGGTGTTCATTCACGGAGCTTCCTTCCCATTTATGTTCTGTTGAATTGTTTTTACTGTTGTGTATATATATGTGTGTGTGTGTGTATCTGTGTTGTGTGTTTTAAAATTTGATTTAATATTTAAGAACATAAGAACATAAGAGACGCCAATGTTGGATCAGGCCAAAGGCCCATCCAGTCCAACACTCTGTGTCAAGAAAAAACCACTCACACAGTAACTTAAGATGATCCAAACAAAGGAAGGAAAGCCATCCCAAATGCTTTCATTTTCTTAAAATTATTTGGCAGGGAATTCGACACTTTAATGATGGTCTGGGCCTGGCTGGGGTGATGGCACGCGTGCCCGCAGAGAGGGCTCTGAGTGCCGCCTCTGGCCCCCGTGCCTTAGGTTCGCCACCACTGCTCTAGGCCAGGGGTGGCCAAACTGTGGCTCGGGAGCCGCATGCGGCTCTTTCACACATATCGTGCGGATCCTGGCAGGGCGGCCGGGGAAGCTAAATTATATCATTGGACAAATAAATATTATCACTATATCATTGGACAAATAAATATTATCACTATCTGCTTTTCCCGCTTCTGTTATTATTTTTGGCCGTCCCATTTAATGTTAATGAAAAAGCAGATTTGCATATTCCCTAGTAAAAACGTGTAATATTTGTTTGTGCCTTGCGGCTCTCAAACATCTGACATTCATTCTATGTGGCTCTGGTGTGAAGCAAGTTTGGTCACCTCCGCTTTAGGCCGATCCTGCATTGAGCAGGGGGTTGGGCTGGATGGCCTCTAGGGCCCCTTCCGACTCTGTGATTCGATGACCGTGGGCTTTGTCTTAAAGACACATGCTGGCAACCTCAGCCTCCCCCACTGCTGTGCTGATGCGCGCCCAAGCAAACGCGTAAAAATAATGTAGAAGAATGACAGGTGGTGTGGCTAAAAATGCTGCCGACTGGTTCGGATCGTGAGCTTCGTCATTCTGCAGATCGTTCCTGTGTAACAGCTCCTTAATATGGACTAGCTGCTTACGTAGACGCCCGATAAGTAAAACAAAGGGGGAAGGAGACAGTGGACATCAGCCATCCGATGGCAGCCGTTGAAGCTGCCTTTTACCGAATAAGGCCCTTGGTCCATCGGGTCAGTATTGTCCACTCAGACTGGCAATGGCTTTCCGGGGTCTCAAGACGAGGCCTTTCACATCAGAACAGGCCTTCTCAGTAGTGGCACCAAAAGTATGGAATTCCCTCCACAAGGAGATTCGTTTACCCCCTCCTATCACTGGCTTCCGCCTGCGGGTGGAGATATTTCTTTTTTGTCTGGTGTTCACTCACCGAGCTTCCTTCCCATTTTTGTTCTGTTGAATTGTTTTTACTGTTTTATATGTGTGTGTGTGTGTGTGTGTATCTGTGTGTGTTTTAAAATTTGATTTAATGTTTGACTGTTTTGCTGCCTTAGGGAGACTGAAATGGGTGGAAAGGTAGCAAAAAAGTTACAAATAAATAAACAAACAAATAAATAATCTACTACCTGATCCTTTTATCTGGAAATGGTGGAATGAAGCTGGGGCCCTCAGCATGAAAGGCCACACCTCCAAGTTACTATTGGCTATACTACTGTGATGTCAGAAAAGGACTGGCCAGTGCTGTGCGAGGCAGCTGCTTCTCGTAGGAAAAATATGTTTGAACCCCAAGTTCTGTGAGCAACTTGTACGTGCGTGCGGTGGGCTTTTGAATGAAAAATATCTAGTGCAGAGCAGGCTCGTGGCTTTGGATGAAGGAATACAGGGGATACACCGTGGGCATGACAGTCCAGGTTTTGTATCAGCCCACCTCTGAAGTTCCACAACTCAGTTCCACAGCTCAGATTTCAGGAGGGGTTGTGTCTCTGCTACCTCCTTCCTTTTTATTCTATTTGTGTCGGGGTTTTTTTCCATTTTAAAATACTTCCTCTGTTTCATTTGGTTGATAAGTTCTTGGAACAGTCATTGTTCGCACTTTTGGGGACTGAGCTGTGAATTAAAACAGTAATCGAAATACCTTAATCCATGTAATTTTGCCAGAAAATTATACATATTTGCCCTGTTTGCAGAAGGTGGCGTGGGTGACAGCAAAGGCAGTTTCTGCTGGAATTTCAGGGAGGGGGAGGTGGGATTTCTTTGCATTGCTGACTTGCCAATTACAAACGTTGTTAAAGTATACATATGCTAATTTCCTGTAGTTATTTTAAACTTTTCATGTTTGTTTAAGCAAAGTGTTGTGTCGCTAGAGGTACGGAACTGTATATGTAAAGCATAGAGTTGCCAGGTCCCAACGATGCACTGGAGGGGGTGGAGGTGGGTGGGAGGGAACTTTTTGGGAGCGGGGAGGAGCGCCATGACGTGCCTACATCACCAGGAAGTGGCATAGGCACATCAGGGGCATCGGGCAGTGATGGTCTGGTTTCGGGACAAAACTTTATGGTAGATTTAGCTACAAATCATAGAGCTTTGCCCCAAAATTAGAGTGTTGTCGCCCAACATCCCTGACATGCCTACATCACTTCCGGGTTACGTATGCACGTTGTGGAGATAAGAGGGGGTAATTGGGGGGGGGGATGAGAGGAGCACCTGAAAGTGGGAGACCCCCACCCAGTCCAGGAGGTCTGGCAACCCTAGTAAAGCAGGCTGTGAGGTTGCATAGAAACAGCTGAAGAAAGACAGGACGCTGCCTAACTTTGTCCTGTACCAGTCAATCTTTTCTAGTTTACACCTTTCCAGAAGTTCTGAGAGGAACCCTGTGAGAAAGGCTATTGCTTAGCCCTGTGTTGTGATTCACATGTCTAAGTAAGGCTGGCCTAGATGAGTTTAATCTAATGTCAGTGTAAGTGACAGCTAGAAGCTGCAAGGGAGGCTGGCTCAAACTGGTTTGAAGCAGTCCAGCCTGGCACTGAAGTATTACATTAAGATTGCATCAGCTGTGTGCTGATTGGCTCATGGATGTATATATGTAAAGGGTGTACAGTGTATCTCTATCACTTGGATTGGTTGCAGCGGAGCACTTTGACACTAAGAACTGTATGTTGGTGGAAGCTGGGTGTGAATAGATATCACTGTGTTTTTGCACCTAAGCGCTGGACTCCAGTCTTCTTTGGGTACTCTGACTCTCTTTGGGCACTGACATGCTAGCCAGCATTCCGCACATCCCGACACCCTGAACTGCATGAGATAAGGTGAGATGAAGCGATGGCAGGGGTCCTTGGCCTTTTCAAACCTGCCAGGGGCACATTTGGAACTCTGACACAGCCTGGTGAGCACAGCAACAAAATGGCTGCCACAAAATGGCTGCTGTGGGAGGCGGAGCCAGCCACAAAATGATTGCCACTGCTTAACTTCTGTGACACAGTGGAGAGCCTTGTGCTGTGGTGGCGGCCGTCGCCAAAGCAACATTTTAAAAAAATCTGCACAGCCAATCCAATCTCTGTCAGTGAGAAGCCTAAAACACTTTGCAGGGAAGGTGTCAGCGAGTACCGTGGTTCCCACGGGCTCTGCATTGGGGACCCATGAGCTATGGCTTCCTTCAGGTCATTTTCTCTGGTGGCACAGATGAGACCCAAACTGGGGATTTCTCAGCTCACCCTCCTAATTCTCATGCTGCATTCAGTGATGTGTCTGGCGAAGGGAGCTCCGACACTAAGAACTGTATGTTGGTGGAAGCTGGGTGTGAATAGATATCACTGTGTTTTTGCACCTAAGCGCTGGACTCCAGTCTTCTTTGGGTACTCTGACTCTCTTTGGGCACTGACATGCTAGCCAGCATTCCGCGCATCCCGACACCCTGAACTGCATGAGATAAGGTGAGATGAAGCGATGGCAGGGGTCCTTGGCCTTTTCAAACCTGCCAGGGACCCATTTGGAACTCTGACACAGCCTGGTGAGCACAGCAACAAAATGGCTGCCACAAAATGGCTGCTGTGGGAGGCGGAGCCAGCCACAAAATGATTACCACTGCTTAACTTCTGTGACACAGTGGAGAGCCTTGTGCCGTGGTGGCGGCCGTCGCCAAAGCAACATTAAAAAAAAAATCTGCACAGCCAATCCAATCTCTAACTGTCCGTCAGAAGCCTTGCTGGGCAAAAACCCGACCTGGCCCCACCCACTTCCTAAAAACACTTGGCAGGTACCAGGGAAGGTGTCATCGAGCACCGTGGTGCCCACGGGCTCTGCTTTGGGGACCCATGAGCGAGCTATGGCTTCCTTCAGGTCATTTTCTCTGGTGGCAGAGATGAGACCCAAACTGGGGATTTCTCAGCTCACCCTCCTAATTCTCATGCTGCATTCAGTGATGTGTCTGGCGAAGGGAGCTCCGACTCTTGAAAGCTCTTATCCCAAAAATCCTGCCGCTAGTCTCTAACATGCTACAGGACTCGAATCTAAGCCTTCTACCGCAGACCAACATAACTAGCCTCTGGAACTTTCAGTGATGTGCATTTCACAGGGGAATTGGGATAGGAAAATGTTCTGATTCCAATTCGAATAACGTTAGCCAGATTTAAATTATATTAGCAAAAGAAGGCAAATGCACCTTGTACAAACCTAGTCCGTGTCCAGGAACCGTGGGGGGGGGGGGGTTAGTCCATGCTTTATATCCCACATTCAGTCTGTCTGACATGATTGATTTGCAGCAAAAAGAGCCCTGACAGCTGTAGATAAACAGACAATATTTACGTATGTGGGCAGAAAATGTTCCATGGAAAAATATAGCATCACTGCATGACTGGTTGTGTCGTTTACCAAATGACTGGGGGAAGGAATGGGGCGATAGCAGGCAGCATTGCCTCTCTTATTTCTGCTGAGAAAAATCACTTTTCAGACTCCCGCTCCATCTCAAGCCTTGCATGTATTTGGTTCTGTGTCCAGCATATTTTTTGGAACCCTGCGAGCCTGTGGAGCCCATAAATTCAATTCAATCCAAAGTGCTCGTTCTTACTTTTAAGGTAAGATTTTATTTATTTATTTATTTAACTTTCAATTTATAGACCACTCACCCCCTAAGGGCTCTGAGCGGTTTACATTGTACAATTATTAATTACATTACCTTACTAGGGCCACACACACAATGAGGGGAAGGGACTACCTATCAGGCACCCATGGCAGGGTCTTAGTTGTTGTTTCTTACGGAGGTTCTTCAATCCAGACGACGGCGTCTTTGGCGCAGGTCTTTCGGTCGCAGCGATTCCTTCCGAGTATGGACCCACAGCGCACGATGGCGCGTGCTACTGCAGCTGGCCTCTGTCCCAATTGGCTCCGGCCTGCCGCGTTGCCCCACCACTGTGCTTCGCCGGCCCAATCTCCGCTTGAGCTGCTCGCCTCACCGCCGTTGCTACCGCTGCCATATTTCGCCGCCGCCATCACTCCGTTCCTCAGTCACCACTACGCCACCACGAAGGGAAGGAAGGGTGCCCCCCTGCTTTAAGTACAGGTACCCATTCATCTACTCGCCTGTTCGGGCTTTTGAACCGCTGAGTGGGCGGGATGTACATCCTGGGACAGTTCCGTGCCTAGCTCAGGTGTATGCAAGATCCGCACAGTCAGAATCCACAAATACAGTTATTAAGAACATAAGAAGAGCCCTGCTGGATCAAACCAGTAATCCATCTAGTTCAGCATCCTGTCTCACACAGTGGCCCACCAGTTCCTCTGGAGGGCCAACAACAGGGCATAGAGGCCGAGGCCTTCCCCTGATGTTGCCCCCTGGCCCTGGGGTTCAGGGGTTTAGTGCCTCTGAACATGAAGGTTTTTCTCAATCACCATGGCTAGTAGTGACTGATAGACCTAATCTCCATGAGTCTATCCAATCCCCTTTTAAAGCTGTCTGTTCCTGTGGCCATCACTACATCTTCTGTCAGTGAATTCCACATTTTAAGCACTCTGTGTGTAAAGAAGTATCTCCTTTTGCCTGTTCTGAACCTACTGCCCATCAGCTTCATTGGATGCTCTCGAGTTCAAGTATTTTGGGGGAGGGGCAAATTTTCTCCTCGTCAAGTCTCTCCACCCCATGCATAATTTTATAAACCTCTATCATGTGTCCCCTACTTAGTCATCTCTTTTCTAAACTGGCAGCTGCCTAATCTTCCCAGCTTTGCTGTTTTAATTTGACGCCTGTGGTGTGTGAGAAATCTTTGGAGAAATGGAGAAGGACAAAAAACAAGAGCGTGAGAAACAGAGGCCAAATCTGTAGTCCGTTACTAGAAATCACTGCCGTGTTGTGTGTTGGGATGAAAGGGCAGCTCTGTTTCAGTGATATGCAGCGGCTTGGGAACTGGATGTGGCTCTTTGATATGCCGCCTGTGTCTCCCAAGCACCACTCCACAATGCAAGACCTGCCCCATGTTTCAGGATAGGGAGCTTGCCCACTGAGTTTCATGGCTGGCAATTGATTACTCCCTTGAAACAGCCGTCACTGGAGGAAAGGGGTAAGCTATGAGCCTCCCTGGGATGGAAGTAGATGTGGCTCCTTTGGTTGAGAGTAATTGTGAATGTGGCTCTCAATGAGCCACGGAGTGAGTACCACTGCTGTTTCATCCTATGTAGGCACTGGAAGGAGGAACTACCAATTTGTTATGACAGTTTTTTGTCAAAACTAGTCATATGAACAAAGACTTAACCTGGGCAGCAAGATACCCAGGGGTCCCTGGTCTCGAACCAGTAGGCAGGGCCGGCTCGCTCACTAGGCGAAGTAGGCGCTTGCCTAGAGCGCGCTGGCCTTTAGGGGCGCCAAACTGGAACCCGCCCCCACCGCCAAAAGCCCTGCAACTTTCTTGACCGGGTGGGTGACTGCTGCGCACTGCCGGGTCTTTCAGTGCGCTCAGAAGCGCAGCCGTCCTCCTCTTGGAGGAGCAGGAGCCGAGGAGCTCTCGGAGGAGGGGAATTGGGGGAGAGGCCGTTAGTTTCATTTTCCTGCTTCCCAAAGCCGCAACGTTTCCCTTCCTACAAATTGATTTTCTGTTGGTGGAGAATGGACAGCCTGGTCATCAACAGTTGCTAGAAAAAGGTGGAAGGCAGAGCTTGGTGGGGAGACGCTGCCTTTGGCCGGCATTTGCAGGCGCCTCATCATCATCATCATCATCATCATTATTTCCTAAAATGCATTTGTGTTTGAAAATTGGTGGGCGACTTAACCTGGGCAGCAAGATACCCAGGGGTGCCTGGTCTCGAACCAGTGGCCACCTTTGGAATTCTGGCACAGCATAGTGGGCACAGCCCCAAAATGGGTGCCAAAAATGGCTGCCACTAGGGGCGGGGCCAGATACAAAATGGCTGTCACCACTTACCTTCAGTCGCACGGCGAAGGTCTGTGTGCTGTGGAGGCAGCTGCAATGCTGTTAATTTTGTGTTATTGGAAGTCGTACAACACTGGGAGAGCCAGTTGGGTTAGTGGTTAGAAGCGCGGACTCTATTCCGGTAGAACAGGGTTTGATCCCCTACTCCTCCACATGCAACTGCTGGTGTGACCTTGGGTCAGTGACAAGTTCTTTCAGAGCTGTTCTCTCAAGGGCAGTTCTGGAGAGAGCTCTCTCAGCCACACCTACCTCACAGCGTACAGGGTGTCTGTTGTGGGAGGGGGGAAGGAGATTGTAGGCCACTCTGAGACTCCTTCGGGTAGTGAAGGGTGGGGTATAAATCAAATCTCTTCTTCTCCTCCTCTTCAAAGCAACTTTTTAAAAAGTCCGCACAGCCAATCAGCTCTCCAAAGGCCAATCAGAATCCTTGCTGTGCAAAAGCCCCACATGGCCCTGCCCACTTACCTAAAACAGTTACTAGGCACCAGGAAAGGTGTTGACAGGCACCACGGTGCCCACAGGCATCATGTTGGAGACCCTGATGTACCGTGTCCAACTCTCACCATGCCTGCCCCCAGGAGTCTTGTGGTGTATTGAAAGGCAGGAGACAGTGGTCAGATGAAAGGAGGTTTATTCAAGCATTGTTCAGCTCCGGACTGGGACTGGGACAAGTTACACAGTGCGGCAGTCACTCTTATACAATTTCACAGTGAACTATATACATTGTAACTACAGGGTCTCATTGGACCTAAGCAGAGGCTTGCAATTGGTTACTTTGGGTGGCTTCAGGACCAATGGATGGTCTTCATTAGGCAGCCAATCATATTACTCAACTAGGATACCAGACAACAATGTTAACATCACAGAACAGCATAACATTAAACCCAATACATAACACGTCTCCCTTTTTTTTGCCTTTGGGCACGATGTGCCTTCTTTAATGTAACTCAGAGGTGCAGAAAGTCACTGGGGCAGCTTGGCAGTGAAAACAAACAAGAATGCATTATTGCCTCCTGAAAGCCCTTGAAATAGTTGGGTGCAAAGTCTTAAGAGTGCTGCTATTATTAAGTTCAGAATATCCATACGAGCGAGCTCCCGTGACATTTAAAAGAACTCGGCAATACTGTTAATTTTGTGTTATTGGAACTTGTACGACACTGAGAGATTAAATGCAGTGTGTGGGGGGGGGGGGCAGACACCGAACCTCTTCTGGACAGACTGTCATATACTAAGAGCGCGGTGCCGTGGAAGCGAGCCGAGTTGCGAGTCACGCTGCGGTCCGTGTGTGTTGCGGCTGCTTAATGCATCTCCAGCTGAGCCCCTTAAGTAACAAGTGTGCAGAGACGGACTCGGTAAATGGGACAGCAC
>NW_015169929.1:5933-6043 GCF_001447785.1 Gekko japonicus | reverse complement strand
CCTCTCTTGCGAAGCTGAGAGAAGGAAGAGCTCCAGCAGACCCTGTCACAACTGACTCCCTGCTGGAAATCACTGTGCATGTGTTGCAGGTGGACATTAGTAGCCCATGG
>NW_015169929.1:0-5765 GCF_001447785.1 Gekko japonicus | reverse complement strand
ATACACACACAAGGGGGAGAGTGACTAGCCTACCAGGCACCCTTGTAGCGAGTCGTTGTTGTCTGCGGGAGCTCGTCCGACAACGTCCTCCTGGCGCTGGTCTTTGATTGTTGTTGCGACTTCCTGGCTGTTGCGATTCCTTCGGGCTTGGACCGAGTGCACGTCCGCGCATGCTCGCTGCCGGCCTCTGTCCAGTAGGCTCCGGCCTGCTGCGTCACCCCGCCTTCGTGCTTTTGCCGGCCCAGTCTCCTCTCACTCGCTTTGCCTCGCCAGCCGCTGCCATGTTTCTTCGCCGCCGCCGCTGCTCACCGTTCACGCCGCCGCTACACCACAAGGGATGGGTGCCCCCCCACTCTAAGAGCAGGTACCCATTTGTCTATTTGCCCTTTAACGGGCTTTCGAGCCAGCCGCTGGGTGGGCGGGAGCTGGGACATAGGGCCGGGTGCTCACCCCGACCGCGGTGGGGCTCGAACAGCTGTTCAGCTAGATGTCAATGCAGGCTTCACTTACCGCCTGCGCCACCGCTCCCTTGGCCAGTCCACCCTGCACAAAAGCTTCTGGCCCATAAAATCATCAACACACACACACACACACACACACGTGTTAGTAATTTGTGGCCCAGAAGAAAAACAGCTACAGCAAATATTCAACCTCTCAGCTTTTGGAAAACTTCTCCCACTTACTTCGAGGTCCTTCTTCTCCCAACCAAATATGTGACTGTAATTATTTAATGCTGTAGGCTCTGTTCAGACTAGGGTGGCTGAACTCCAGGTGGAGCCTGGAGATCTTTCAGAATTACAGCTGCTCTCCAGACAAATCTGTGCCCTTGGAACTTAAGGCTGCTTTGGAGGGTCTAGCAGGAACTCCTTTGCATATTAGGTGACACACCCCTAAAGTAGCCAATCCTCCAAGAGCTCACAGAGCTCTTCTTACAAGGACTACTGTAAGCTCTTGGAGGATTGGCTACATTAGGGGTGTGTTACCTAATATGCAAAGGAGTTCCTGCAACAAAAAGAGCCCGATTCAACACTAGGGGTGTGCAAAAAAAAAAAAAATTCTTCCAATTCGGCTGAATCAGGCAGAATCAATTTCAGCTGGCAGTAAGCCTCCTGCATGTCAGTTTCGTCAGTAGGAGCCAATTGGGGAGTCTTTCGCCAAATGTCCATTTCAGCCCCATTATATCCTATGGGCCATTGAAGTCAATGGTGAAAACATAGGGTATATTCTAGGGGGCTGGAGGGGAGGAGCTTTGAGGGAGAGGCTTCAAACCTGCAGGGTAGCTGCTGGAGCCTCTCCCCAAGATACCCACCACGTTTCAAGAACATTGGAACAGGGGGTCCAATTCTACGGGCCTTCAAACAGGTTGCCCCCATTCCCTCCATTGTTCTCTATGGTGGGGGAAAAGGTTACTTTTTTCCCATGGTGCTGTTAGTGGCTCTGAGGAGGGAAGGGTTTTGAGGGAGAGGCTCCAAATTTTCAGGGTAGCTTTGGGAGCCTCTCCCCACATAAACCCCCATGTCCAAAAGCAATTGGACCAGTGGGCTCGTTTCTATGGGCACCCAAACAGGTTACCCCCATTACCTCCATTGTTTCCAATGGGGAAACCCAGCCAGCAGCACTTAAGGCAGGCAAGCAGGCAGCACCCAGCAGTCAGACTCTCCCAGAGAATCTCAGGGAAAGTGAACTGTCTTGGGAGGTGCTTGTTTGCCATGAGAACAAGTGGCACACTCCAGAACAAGTGGCACTGTGGCAGTGCAAGCATGCCACAGTGCCACACAGAAACCCCAAAAGACCAACAGGAACAACATTTATACAGGTCCTGCCCTTTGTAATTTGATGGTGCAACCAGAAGTCCGGGGACGTAGCAGGTCAGGCCAGGATAGAGTTGGGTAGGGTTGACTCTCTCTCTCCCCTCCCAAGCAAGGAAGGTGGTGTGCAAAGCAACACCACCAACCTTGCAGGCTGCACATGCATGCAGCAATTGGCTGAAACTGGCCTCCCCCTCCCCCCCGTTGGTGACCTGTTTGGGTGGTCAATCAGGACCAAATGGTCAACTGTATCAAAGGCCGCTGATAGATCCAGAAGGATTAACAGGGCCAGCATGCCTTTATCCAGATGTAAGCAGAGATCATCAACCAAAGTGACCAGTGCTGTCTCAGGTCCCGAAGCCAGGCCTAAAGTCCAGTTGAAAGGGTCCAGGGCAGATGTCTCCTCCAAGAAAACCAGGAGCTGCTCAGTCACTGCTTACTCAGTTACCATCCCCAGAAAAGATTCAGGTGGGTAGCCATGTTGGTCTGAAGTAGCAGAACACAGTTTGAGTCCAGTGGCACCTTTAAGACAAACTTTTATTCAAGGTATAACCTTTTGTGTGCAAGCACACTTCTGTATCTGAACCATCATGATCCATTTGTCTCCATGGGCGAGCATAAATATGCTCACTTCCCCTGCAGGAAGGAATAGCCATTCCCAAACCAACCCTTATGAGGAAGTGGTCTGACTATGGCACTGGTTCACAAAGAACCGCACTATTCAGATCAAGCCCTGCACAAAAGATTCAAATGTAGTGTGTGGCCTGCTTCATGTATAGTGGTCGATACAACCAATGTTGCCATGGTAGCCATGAAGTCTGAGGTTGCACCAAGTAAGGAAGTCCTCCTGAAGTGTCCGGCCAGCTGTTGTCTGCTCAGTACTTCTAGATTTTAAAGGGCTCCTGATGCAATTCTCAGTTACTATGTGATTTAGAGAGTCAATCTTTGAGGGTATTTTAGGTTTGTAGAAACATGTGTCTTATCTGTTATGGCTCCAGTATCTGGAATTAAGTAGTCACCGATTTGGCCACATGTAGAATTATATACACAACTTGTTTCCATTTCACAGCAAGACAACGGGAACTTTGACCCTCAAAAGCTTATACCCTATACTCTGGAAATCCTGTTGGTCTTTAAGGTGCTACTGGACTCTAATCTTGTTCTTCTACTGAAGACCAACATGGCTACCCACCTGAAACTTGTTTCAGTTTTTAATAACTTCTCAGTGAGACCCATTTCATACAAATAAATGCATGTATGACGTCGATTCTGAATTCAAATGTAGCTCGAACAGCTTCCATGTGGTTGGTTATAAAACAGACACTGTAAGCAGTGTCCACAAATAACTTGTGGGGGCAGGGGTGGGGAAATCCCATCTTCCTGCTGGCTCCTGCTTCTTCCACTCTTTGACCCCCCTTCTTCCTCCTGCCCCTACGAACTCCCTTCTCCTTCTCCAACCCTCCCACCATTGCATCTCTCATCCTGCTGCCATCTCTCTCACCTACCTCCTCCTTCCTTCTACTCCACCGCCACCATCATGTCCTCCTCTCTCTTCCTCCTCCTCCTCCTCCTCCCTCTCTCATTTCTCATTCTGTCACTGCCTCCTCCATCTATCTTCTCCTTCCTCTGCTGCCACAGCACATTACAGAACTGTTTACTGGGGTTTGCTTAGGCAAACCCCAAATGGCACCTGTGATCACTAAAAAGTTTTACCTTTAACCTTTGCCATTTTAAAAACTCTTTTCATTTTCATGTTAGTTTTCAGATTTTTCTGCAAACGTGGAAGCTACCCCCAAGTTTGTAGGAATTTTTTTCCAGTTATAAATGGCCCTACTGAGTAGATCTTTTTCATTGTCATTCTGGGGCCATGCTTAGAATTACATATAAAAGACGCTACTACTCATTCTGGAATATAAACACTTGGAGGGCATCAAGCAATTTAACCGAATTGGATGGCCTTCAGAGAAAGAAAGGGGAAAGTAGCCCTGTATATAAACAATGTATGATCTGCACAAAGATAAAGTACATTGTCCTAAACCTTTGTCTTTTTTCAGATAAATGCATCCTGAGATGACAACACAAGCCACCGGATTTTTGTACACATAAACAGCAAGTTTCACCTGTCTATTAAAATTTGTATATTTTGGAATTTCTCTTACCTTAAAAACAAGTCTAGCTAGCCACCTAGTGGTGTATAACACTAAAAAAGAGCTAGAACTTGTGACTGCCAGACAATCTTAGGATCTCCTGACTATACTACACACAATGCCATACGATGATGATGATGATGATGATGATGACGACAACCCCATCCAAATTACAAGAAATAGGAGAAAATAGACAATACAACTAATAGATTGTGGATATTTTTAAAAAGGGTTCTGTCACATTGAAAAAGTGCTTATAAATTTTTTTAGTTCTCCTAAAGGCATGGAACTTAGTTTCACGCATAATCAGAAAGTATTTAATCATTTATTCAAGTAATCAAGAAACATTCAATCAGTTATCAATGTAGAAAATATATTCTTCTTACTCTCTCCCCCATCACTTTAAACACATGGATCAGAAGAAGAATATCTATGTCAATTAATGGGAACTTCGAAACCAAATGATTTCTTTATTAATTAAAATATTTATACCCTGTTTTTCCCATAGCTCAAGGTGGCTTCCAAATGCAAATTTAAAAAAGTTAAAATACTATAAACACCCACATAGTATTACTTAATATTTAGTATAGCATATTCAAGTGTTGAGAGCAATGTTCCCTCTAAGCTGTGGAGCCTTGTGAGCAAAAATTCTACTTTGTGAGCTCCTGGCATTAAAGTTGTGAGCGACTGACTTGGCTACTGCATAAATTAGTTTGCTCTGGAGCCCTCCTTCCTGCGCAAAGACGAAAATCTGTGAGCTGGAGGCTAAAAAACTGTGAGCTAGCTCACACTAACTCAGCTTAGAGGGAACAGTGGTTGAGAGTGCTTCATACACATTGTCTGATTGTAACTGTTACAACAACCCTGCAAAGAGAGGTCAATACTATTATCCTCCTGTTGTGGGTGGACAGCTGAGATAAAGAGAGGATAGCTTCACTGAAGCCAATTACAGAGTCCGTAACAGAGGCGACTACATGGCTCTCGTAACTTTAGGAACGTGCTCTGTGTTTTCACCAGCCTTTACGGCAGTATCTTTGGAGAGTGGCTGAATTTTTGACATCATTTAAACCAGGAAAAAGAGATACTAAAAGTATGTTTTGGCTGCAACAAAATAGTAATATTCTCAAACTTTCTGCAGCTCTATATTTAAGCAGTGTTTTTTAAATTTCTGGAATTCAGCCTTTTTACAATGGCTGATTACAATGTGATCAGATTCACCGGGTAGATTCCTTGTGCCAGATTTCAGCCTTATGGGAGAAATCGTCTTGATTTTATGGTGCAGAGAATCTTAAGCCACTATGATTGTTTAATCAACATGCTTCAGTTTACAGAGCCACTTCTGTGGCTGCATAATGTAGTACTGAGCCTTCAAGAAATTCATATTTTGAAACTAAAGGGAGGGAGAAAAATATATATATATCTTTCATAAGATGGTCATGCAGCTTAAAATTGGTAACATATGTCATCAAAATCTCAGGAATATTGTTCCATGAAGCTTCTGTATCTCTGCCATCTACATTTTAGGCTCTTTGGTGATCTCAGAAGCATTAGAAAAATGAATTCTCAGGGCTCCATGTTGTTGTTTTGAGTCGCACACCCCTTTTCTAAGGACCTTAGGATATGTTATAGTTTGGTATTCAGCATTGGGTTCCTGAATACGAAGTAATAGGTGGAGGGGAGGGGAATGATGCAAGACTCTTTGGGTTCCCATTTGGGAGAAAGGTGAGGTATAAATCGATTGAAGTAAAATAAAGAAATAAATGAGATGTGTGAATACCATTCATGCACTTAGTAATGGCAGAATGCACAA
>NW_015169928.1:78868-80856 GCF_001447785.1 Gekko japonicus | reverse complement strand
TGCATGGAGCAGGGGGTGGGACTAGATGGTGTGGGTGGCCCCTTCCAGCTCTGTGATTCTAGGATTCTGTGAGCCATGGCCCTTTCCTGACCATCTACTCATGGGCAAGTACTCCCAGGGGTCATTTCATAGAAAAAGAGGTGCAGGAGCTCATTAGCATAACTCATTAGCATAACTTATTTGCATAGGCCACACCCCCTGGCATCACCGGACATGTGTCAGAAGGCAACACCCACCGCTCAGGCTCCACTGGACTCTTTTGGATTGCTAGCTATTGGGGGGGGGAGAAACGTGCAGATCTGCCCTCACAGAGGAGGGAGAGCTTCTACCTGAATAAAACTTGGTCTTAAAGGTGCCACTGGACTGTTTTGGACCGGGGGGGGGGGCTCTGCAACTTACCTAGCTGCTTCTTGCTCTGACTGAGGGCTGCTGGGAGCAGGGGGTGGGACTTGTTGCATGTGCCCGACCCTTGGGTTCTTTACTGCCGGAGTTCCGCTCCTGTGCGCTCCTGCAGGAAATGACCCCCTCCCATTTGCCTTTTCCAGCAGCAAACTAGCAGGGCATAACGTCCCTGGGAATGTCAGCCTGGGCCTCACAAGCAACATGATGGAGGTATTAGAATCTCTGTAATGGGAGTAACTGGGTGTTTTTCTGCCTAAGTGTTAGCTTTCTTGACTATAGAAGTCACCACCCCCACCTGCCGGTTGGTTATCAGAATTGTTGCTTAGGCAGCAGAAGTGATTAACTTGCAGCAGCTGATCCTGGAGATTTTTTTTTTTGCCATCTTCTGGGCACGGAGCAGGGGACATTGGGGGGTGTGGGGAAGGAGATCTGCTACATCGTGCATTGTGAATTTCCTGCATTGTGCCGGGAGATTGGACTAGATGACCCTGGAGGTCCCTTCCCACTCTATGATTCTAAGACCTACTACATGAGATCCTTTAATAGGAAAAAAAATCAGGATCTTCCAACTGTGGAAGGTCAGTAGTTCAGCAGTTTGAGACCCGGGTGCCGCAAGACGGAGTGAGCTCCCATCTCTAGTTCCAGCTCCTGCCAACCGAGCAGTTCAAAAGCAAGAAATTGTAAGTAGATAAATAGGTACCACTTCAGTGGGAAGGTAACAGCATTCCGTGCGCCTTGGTGTTTAGTCATGCCGGCCACATGACCACGGAAACGTCTTTGGACAGCGCTAGCTCTTCGGCTTTGAAACGGAGATGAGCACCGCAACCCTAGAGTCGGACTCGACTGGCTTTCGAGCAAGGGAACCTTTACCTTTACCTTTACATGAAAATTAAATGTTCTGGCCCACAGCCCTTCCCCCATTATGCACGGAGGGCTTTCATTTTTTCACGAGTTGCTTTGAAGTCCTACCAAAAGCCCTCTTGTCAGACTCCAGACCCATATCCCACTTCCCGTAGCGGCAGATACCTTTCCCCATGTCATCCAGAGTCCAGTCTGTGACACACCACCACCAGTGTTCCCTCTAAGCCGAGTTAGTGTGAGCTAGCTCACAGTTTTTTAGCCTCCGGCTCACACATTTTTGTCTTAACTCAGGAAGGAGGGCTCCAGAGCAAACTACGTTATGCAATAGCCAAATTGCTTGCTCACAACTTTAATGCCATTCGCTCACAAAGTAGAATTTTTGCTCACAAGACTCCACAGCTTAGAGGGAACACTGACCACCACTGCGGTAGGATTTGCTCCCCTGTCCTTGCAGAATCAATGCGACATCTGATCAAAAGCACAGGCGGGAGACATGTTCTGAGAGATGCAACACCAAGCCGAACCTCTCCAGAGCTATCGCCGGCACGGAAACGAATACGCCTTTACGTCCGACATGGGAAATAATTAGCAGTGGGACCCTGATCAGACGGCTTCAAGGGATGGGAGATAACTTTTCAATTTGGCTTTAAACGAATCCAACCGAATTGGCCCCTCTGACGTCAAGTGGGAAGTGAGTTTCACAAATCTCAATTTATTTTATAGGG
>NW_015169928.1:76060-77782 GCF_001447785.1 Gekko japonicus | reverse complement strand
TTTTATGGTAGCCTCCACACTCCAGGCCGCTTTCGCTTCCTTTGATCCTTGGGGTTTATGGTAGCCCCTACACTCCAGGCCGCTTTCACGTCCTTTGATCCTTGGGGTTTTATGGTAGCCTCCACACTCCAGGCTGCTTTCACTTCCTTTGATCCTTGGGTTTTATGGTACCTTCTGTGTAGATTTATGGCCATTTAGGGGTGACTTTGCAGTCTGTACATTGCCCCCAGGGGTATTTGAATGTGGTTTTCAGCTGCACTTTCCCCACCCCCAGTTGAGAAAATGTGGAGCGAGTGCTAGATGCAGAATCGCCCTCTGAGGAATAGTTTGTTTATCTAGTTACCTTGCCTCTCTCGCTTGGTCTCTCAGTTGGCGTCATTTATCACCAGGGATATCATGCCATGGCCTCATCCAATTGGCCACATAGCGGAGCGACTACTGCTCCTTCATTCATGGTCCCTGATTGGCTAAGCTCACTCTCAGAACTTATCCAGAAAGCGTGACCCCCGATCGCTATTTCATTTGCCCCCCGGGACATTGTTGTGTTTCCAACTCTGAGTGTTGTTGTGCTTCTGTGACTTCATCCTGTTCACTATAGGATCCCAGTTTGGTGTAGTGATTAAGAGCGGGCGACTGAGGGAGGCAGATTCAGTACTTTGGGTCCACAGGCTTTTCCAGTGGTACCAGTACTACCTAAGCTGGTTTACCTGGTTAAGGCTGGGCCCATGACCTTTTGGGGTTGACTGGTGTGGTTAGTCCAGTTACCACTAATTAGTGGAGTGCTTAAATAAAGCTACAAATGCAGGAGTGTCACTTTTCAGTGTTCCCTCTAAGCTGAGTTAGTGTGAGCCGGCTCACAGCTTTTTAGCCTCCAGCTCACACATTTTTGCCTTCGCTCAGGAAGGGATGGCTCCAGAGCAAACTAATCTATGCAGCCACCAAACCGCTTGCTCACAACTTTAATGCCGGTAGCTCACAAAGTAGAATTTTTGCTCACAAGACTCCACGGCTTAGAGGGAGCATTGGTCACTTGACAATGTTACTCAGCTTACAAAGTTACACAGAGCCACACTGCAAGTTTAGAAGAGAGATAAAGTAATTGATTATAGTACACTGATAACAATGGCATAAAGATATACAAATGAATATGACAATATAAATCTTGTAGGAATGTCCACAGCTCCAGTGAGGAGTTTGCAGACAGGATTCAGTGTTGTGGGCTGTCGCACTTTCAGAAAAGAAGTGCAGCAAACGTCACGCAAGACGCCTCCCAGGCAAAAGTTGCGTGTTTCAAGAAATTCTTCTTCAGGCAACCTATTTCTCTCGGAGCCAAAGCTCACAATGCCACAATGCACAAGTCGAGAAATTATGTAGAAGGCTTCTCCGGTTCTCCATATATTATATGATTTGATCGAATAATGAAGTTATAGTAGCATAGCAGAACTGTGTGTTTTGTTTGAACACGGTTATTCTCCACGTTTACTCAGCCTTGCCATGTTTCCCGTGTGTTAACTTCCAAGATATGACAAGACTGGGCTAGTCAGGGCTGTTCTGAGTTCTTTTGTTGTTGTTCAGTCGCACAGTCGAGTCCGACTCTTTGCGACCCCATGGACAAGATCCCACCAGGCCTTCCTGTCTTCCGCCGTCCTCTGACGTTGGCTCAATTTCATGTCCGTTGCATCTATGACACTGTCTAACCATCTCATCCTTTGCCGTCCCCGT
>NW_015169928.1:60543-75896 GCF_001447785.1 Gekko japonicus | reverse complement strand
GGGTGGCCAAAGTATTTGAGCGTCAGTTTCATTATCTGGCCTTCCAGGGAACAGTCAGGGTTGATTTCTTTTAGGATTGACTGATTTGATCTTCTTGCAGTCCAAGGGACTCTCAAGAGTCTTCTCCAGCACCATAGTTCAAAAGAATCTATTCTTTGGTGCTCCGCCTTCCTTATAGTCCAACTCTCGCAGCCATACATGACTACTGGGAATACCATTGCTTTGACCATGCGGACTTTTGTTGGCAGGGTGATGTCTCTACTTTTCATCATGCTGTCGAGGTTCGCCATCGCTTTCCTCCCAAGGAGCAGGCGTCTTTTGATTTCATGGCTGCTGTCACACAGTCTGCCTCCCTATTCTATGTATCATATTCCTGGGAGAAGCTCTCCAGGTTCTAACTACCAAAGAAGAGACCTTCGGAGGAAAACATGAAAGCAGTGAGGCGCCTCTCCATCAAGCCCAGCTCCAGCTGAAAGGTCTAGCTCCCTCCAGCTTTCTACTGCCATCAACCGGGCCAGAAGATGGAGAGCAAGAGGCGACCAGGAAGCTCTCCACCATGCCTGGATCCAGCTCCAGGTAAGACACCCCCCCTTCCTCCAGCTTTCTCCTGCCATCAACGAGGCCACCAGGAAGCAGCCAGGAACCACTCTAGCCTGCCTGGATCTTGCTCCAGCCAAGATCTCATTCCATCTGGCTTTCTACTGCAACCAATAAGGCCACTGGGGGGAAGAGCAAGGAGGCAGCCATGAACCACTCCACCATGCCTGGATCCAGCTCCAGGTAAGAGACCCCCTTCCTCCAGCTGTTTACTGTTTTCAGTGAGGCCATCAGAGAGAGGGTGGGATAAGAACACAAGAGAAGCCAATGTTGGATCAGGCCAGTGGCCCATCCAGTCCAACACTCTGTCACACAGTGGCCAAAAATACCAGCTACCATCAGGAGGTCCAGCAGTGGGGCCGGGGCACTAGAAGCCCTCCCACTGTTGCCCCCCCCCCCAAGCACCAAGAATACAGAGAATCCCTTGCCCCAGACCGAGAGTGAGGCACTGATGTAATACACTGATGGACCTCTGCTCCATATGTTTATCCAGTTCCCTCTTGAAGTCATCCATGCTTGTAGCTGCCACCACCTCCGGTGGCCGTGAATTCCACAGGAATTCCATGTATGGGACGTTCCCAGCCACCCCCTCCCCAGTTGTGCCTGCGACCGCTCCGCTGAGAATCCCCTCCCCAAGGAACGCTTGGCATTTAATTGTTGTTTGCTGCTTTCATTCCTGGAAGCCGGTTCTTTTGGCTGAGCGGGAGAATCGAAAGATAGCAAATAAAAGAACGAGTAATATCGCCATACAAGCTGACCCTTCCGTTGAACTCCGCAGCAGCATCAGTGCTATTAGGCAGTAATGGCTTCCCCATTATGGGGCTTATTACGGGCTCAGTCATCGCGTTAAATGCGAATATATGCTACCTACAAATTCCCAACGAGAGAGGGAATGCTGAGGAGTGAAATATCTCTTGTTTCATAGAGCACAAAAAACCCACGCTTTTCTCTTCCTCGCGTGTAATTTTTGATCATGCTTATCCCCCCCCCCCATGTACACCACTGTTTTTGGAGTGGGTTTCACCATCAAGTTGCAGCCAGCTTACGGCAACCCCATAAGGTTTTTACGGCAAGAGGTGAACACAGGCGGTTTGCCGTTGCCTGCTTCTGCGTAACAACCATGCTTGGGGGGGGGGTGTCAACAGTGGGAGGGCTTCTAATGTCCTGGCCCCACTGGTGGACCTCCTGATGGCACCTGGTATTTCTGGCCACTGTGTGACACAGAGTGTTGGACTGGATGGGCCTTTGGCCTGATCCAACATTGGCGTCTCTTATGTTCTTATGTTCTTAACTTCCACGGTTGTTTCCCATGCAAATACTAAGCAGGACCAAAATGCTTAGTTTCTGAGATCTGATGAGAACAGATTATCCTGAGCTATCCAGGTCAGGGCAAAGGGTAGAGAGGCGGTTCACCATTGTCTGTGTATGAGTAGCAACCCTGGACTTCCTTGGTGGTCTCCCATCCAAGCAATGAGCAAGCCGACCCTGCTTAGCTTCCGAGATCTGATGCGACTGGTCCATCCAGGTCGGGACAAAAGACATACAGTGGTGGTTTGCCATTAGCTGGCTCTGTGTAGCAACTCTTGTCTCCTTGAGAGCCAGGTTGGTGTAGTGGTTAAGTGTGCGGACTCTAATCTGGGAGATCCGGGTTTGATTCCCCACTCCTCCACTTGCACCTGCTGATGTGACCTTGGGTCAGTCACAAGCTCTGGCACAGCTGTCCCTGAAAGAGCAGTTTGTGTCAGAGTTCTCTCAGCCCCACCTACCTTACAGGGTGTCTGTTGTGGGGAGGGGAAGGGAAAGGAGTTTGTAAGCCGCTCTGAGACTCCAAGTGAATCCAATCTCTTCTTCTTCTTCTTCTTCTTTGGTGGTCTCCCCATCCAAGGACTAACCAGGCTCTGCTCTGCTGAGCTACTGAGATCTGATGAGATCAGGCTATGCAGCTGAGGGCATAACTCTGTTGGTATTTCTGTTGTGTTTTTGTTTTCTATTCCACTTGGGGTGCAAAATTAAGTCCCCAAGTGGCACACAGGGGCTGCGGTCACACGAGCAGTTTGCAGTGATATCATTGCGGGACCTTTGCAGATTTAATGGGCATGATCAGACAATGACATCTGCCTTCCGTGCCCCAGTCGTGGCCACCCCGTTTTGCCCCGCTTCAGAAACAGAGTAACCAGGCACCAGGGGAAGTCTGGTCTTTACTGATGCCAGCGCTCCCACTCTGCTTTTCCAGCCACCTGAACTCCCCTGTCGTGAACTGAACCCAGGTAGGAAGTCTGAACCAGCAGATCCATTTCCGCAAGGTGGGGTTGTTGTTTTTTTTTAGTAGTTGCCAATATTCGCATAAGCACATGATCACCACTGGATGAGCGTATGGGAAAATTACTGTAGGGTGTGCTGTCTGGTTGGTCTTCCTGCAACAATTTGAACTGGTGCACTCAGAAATGCACCCAGACCACACCTAACATCCAGTGTGACAGCAGCCAGGAATGACTTTTTGAGCAGTCAGTGGAAATCTAAGATACTTGAACATGCTCTGATTCTACTTGGGTCTGTTTACAGGTTGCAAACAGGAAGCTGATTTTTCAGCAGACAGTTCAGCTGTTCCTGAAGTGTCTGAACCTGTTCAATAGGTTAGTTTGCTCCTATTTGAACAGTACAGTAATGTGCAATCAGCAGGGCTTTACACAGGCCCTTTCTCACGTAGCCCCATGGGACTTTTACTCCCCTCCTCTCACAGACCTGTTGTTGCTGCATGCTGTTCAGCTGTCAATCATATCATTGGAAAGAAATCCAGTTAGTCTACAAGTAATCTATAATAATAACAAGACTCAGTCCATCTGACTGTGGCAAGCATGACTCATCCACACATAAGAACATAAGAGAAACCAATGTTGGATCAGGCCAGTGGCCCCTCCAGTCCATCACTCTGTGTCACACAGTGGCCAAAATCCAGGTGCCATCAGGAGGTCCACCAGCAGCACCAGAACTCCAGAAACCCTCCCACCCTTGTCCCCCCAAGCACCAAGAACACAAAGCATCACTGTCCCAGACAGAGTTGTTTTTTAATAGATAAACATTTTATTGAAATATCAAAATATATGTGAACAAGCAATAAAATCAGTAATAACCATCAACATTCAAAAACAGAGTAAAAATAAACAACAAGTAAACAGTCGAAATAGTTAAAGCAATTCAATATATAGCAATAATTTTAAGATTATCAGGAAGTGCTCCTTGAAACCAGAACTCATATTACTTATCCTCTGGGAAGGAATCAAGATCCCTGAGGTTCGTAAAGACCTGATTGCTCACATGTGGGTAGCCGCTAAGACCTTAGTGGCTATACATTGGAAAGACAAAACTCAACCTTCAACAAACTATGGGAAGACCTGATTATGGACAAAATTTCGGACTCCATCTCCTTGGTTGACAATTCAGACTTCTATTCTGATTATCCGGAATGTTGGATCCCAGTTCTTGGTTATATGGAAAAACGCAGTAAGATCAAAGCAGACAGAGTTCTCCATCGAGCCACTCATGGACCTCTGCTCCATATGTTTATCCAATCCCCTCTTGAAGCTGTTAATGCTTGTAGCTTCCACCACTTCCAGCGGCAGTGAATGCCACGTGTGAATTACTCTTTGGGTGAAAAAGTACTTCCTTTTATCTGTTCTAGGCCTACTGCTCAGCAATTTCATGGAGTGCCCATGACTTCTTGTCTTGTGAGGAAGGGAGAAAAGGACTTATTTTCCTACCTTCTCTATCCCATGTGTAATCTTGTAAACCTCGATCATGTCAACCCTCAGTCAGTGTTTCTCCAAGCTAAAAATAAATCTGGAAGCCTCAAAATTGGTCACTGGGTGTTGTAGTGTCAAGTATGAATGGAATCAGAACATTCTGGCCCAAACAGCCCCCAGAAAATCCCTCCCCTCTGGGCCTGGTTACTTCCAGACACTTATTTTATACCCCGCCCTTCACTACCCAAAGGAGTCTCAGAGCGGCTTACAATCTCCTTTCCCTTCCCCTCCCCACAACAGACACCCTGTGAGGTAGGTGGGACTGAGAGAGCTCTGACAGGAACTGCTCCTGAGAGAACAGCTCTGAAAGGACTTGTAACTGACCCCAGGTCACACCAGCAGCTGCATGTAGAGAAGTGAGGAATCAAACCCGGTTCTCCCAGATTAGAGTCTGCACTCCTAACCACTACACCAAACCAAAACGATTCTGCTCCGCCTTCATAAGAACATAAGAGAACATAAGAGACGCCAATGTTGGATCAGGCCAAAGGCCCATCCAGTCCAACACTCTGTGTCACACAGTGGCCCGAAATATCAGGGGCCATCAGGAGGCACCTAAACACCTCTAGAAGTGCCGCAACCCCTTCACCTCCTCAGGGATCCCATTTCCATAGGGTGGGAGCTAGGAAACATTAATTATCGTGTGGCACTGGATGTAGTATAGCCAGGAGATCCGAAGATTATCTGGCAGCCTGACACTCTTGCTCTTTTTGTGGTGAGCTAGGTTTATTTTTTGGGCTGAGAGAACTGTGACGGACCCCAGGTCAACCAGCTGGCTTCCAGCGCGGAATCAAACCCGGTTCTCCAGATTAGAGCCGGCCGCTCTTAAGCACTGCATCAAACTGGCTCCCCAAGGAGCTAGGATTAAGATAATCATGGGCATTGGTCAAGAGTAGGGGGAACTAGTGCGTGGTGGCCAACGCTCCCACTAAGCTGTGGAGTTTTGTGAGCAAAAACTCTACTTTGTGAGCTCCTGGCATTAAAGTTGTGAGCGAGTGTTTTGGCTGCTGCATAAATTAGTTTGCTCTGGAGCCATCCTTCCTGAGCTAAGATGAAAAGGTGTGAGCCGGAGGCTAAAAAACTGTGCTCTAGCTCACACTAACTCAGCTTAGAGGGAACACTGGTGGTGGCATGAAGACCACAGCTCATCTGGGAAGAGATGGTTCTTTTGAGGGCTGGCTAATAGTAGTTTCCATTTTTAGCTATGCTGGCTAATAGTAGTTGATTCTTCTCCATGAATCTTTCCTATTTTAAAACCGTCAAAGACAGGGACCCTTCTCACCACATCTTGGCCTAGGGAACACAGTCCTCAGGAAACAATCCATATGCAAAAGAAACTCCTCAGGAAACAGCCAATCCACATGCAAAAGAACCTCCTCAGGAAAGCTCCTCCATTAGCATGTTCACAGCCTGGGGAACTCCTGCATGATAATAACTCAGCACTACCTCACCTTCCTGAGTAGATATAAATTACCTGCCTACCCTTTCTGTGTTATACCTCTGAGGATGCCAGTCAGAGCTACTGGCGAAACATCAGGTCCTACAATGCCAAGACCACAGCCAGACAACAGCTAACCATCATTATTGTTCTTTGCTTCTCAAACGCCCCTGTTTCCTACTCTTCGGATGGTAGATGATTCCCAGTCACCCGCCATATGTCTTTCAGAACTGCTTTGGTCAGGCATAATTAACCTTGGTTAGTAAAAGCCCACGAAAGACTGCATCGGAGAGGTCCGAAACTGGAGCCGTAAAATAATAGAAGGTAAAATGGAAATCACCCGTGTCAACCTGTTATTTTTCCTGCCGGTGCCTATAAATTATATTTTGCTGAATGTAAATGGAAAGCAGTTTCATTAATGTGAAATATGAGTCCTCAACGGGTTGACAGACTATTGCAAAAAAACACTCGGAAAGAATTAGAGAAACATCACAGAGCGACAGCAGAGGGGAAGTTTGCCTTCCTGGCAGGGTGGGAGATTTACTCCAGAGCGGCGTGTTGCCGTACAGAAACTTGCTGCCACTACGAGCTGGTGGCTCTGGCCTTGCACGAGGCAGACCACAATAGCAGAAAACTGGAACAATTGTGGCCAATCAAATACACATGAACACATTGCCTTATGCTGAGACTGAGTCCGACCATCAGTCCATCACGGGCCATATTTTCTACTCAGACTGGGAATGGCAACGCTCCCTCTAAGCTGCGGATTCTTGTGAGCAAAAATTCTACTTCGTGAGCAACTGGCATTAAAGTTGTGAGCGAGCGATTTGGCTCCTGCATAAATTAGACTGCTCTGGACCCATCTTTCCTGAGCTAAGACACAAACGTGTGAGCTGGAGGCTAGAAAACTGTGAACTAGATCACACTAAGAAGAAGAAGAAGAGATTGGATTTATACCCCGCCATTCACTTGGAGTCTCAGAGTGGCTTATAAACTCCTTTCCCTTCCCCTCCCCACAACAGACACCCTGTGAGGTAAAAGAAGAAGAGGAAGAGATTGGATTTATACCCTGCCCTTCACTACCCGAAGGAGTCTCAGAGCGGCTTACAAATGCCTTTCCCTTCCCCTCCCCACAACAGACATCCTGTGAGGTAAAAGAAGAAGAGGAAGAGATTGGATTTATACCCTGCCCTTCACTACCCGAAGGAGTCTCAGAGCGGCTTACAAATGCCTTTCCCTTCCCCTCCCCACAACAGACATCCTGTGAGGTAAAAGAAGAAGAGGAAGAGATTGGATTTATATCCTGCCCTTCACTTGGAGTCTTAGAGCGGCTTACAAACTCCTTTCCCTTCCCCTCCCCACAACAGACACCCTGTGAGGTAGGCGGGGCTGAGAGTGACACAAACTGCTCTTTCAGGAACAGCTGTGCCAGAGCTTGTGACTGACCCAAGGTCATCCAGCCAGGTGCGAGTGGAGGAGTGGGGAATCAAACCCGGTTCTCCCAGATTAGAGTCCGTGCTCTTAACCACTACACCAAACTGGCTCTCTGCTTAAAGGAGAAGAAGAAGAGACTGGATTTATACCCCACCCTTAACTACCCAAAGGAGTCTCAGAGCGGCTTACAAATTCCTTTCCCTCCCCCTCCCCACAACAGACACCCTGTGAGGTAGGTGGGGCTGAGAGAGCTCTCTCAAGAACTGCAATTTCAAGAACAGCTCTGACAGAACTACGGCTTGCCCAAGGTCACATCAGCAGGTGCAAGTGGAGGAGTGGAGGCTGTCCAGGTGTCGCCACCAATAGCTGAAAGGTGGAGAGCCCCGTCCACTGGAGCCATTAACAACAGCCTCTGCCAGCCGCATAGGGATAAGCTCTATGGGCCGACCACGAGAACATATTACTGATCGACGACCGCCATCGTTTTAATAATATGACTACCACCAGTATCACCCAACGTGTGTAGCACCCTATAACGTTGGTTTGTTTTCGGTGATTTTAGGGTTGTTTGAATTGTTATTGATGTGTTTTTTCTTTTTATGTAAGCCGCCCTGAGTCGGCCTCGGCTGGGAGGGTGGGAAATAAATCTGATAAATAAATAAATTGCACTGGACCAACATGGCTACTTGGCAGTTCTAGGTTCCTGCTACCCCCCACCCTCTGCAGAGCCAGTTTGGGGTAGTGGTTAAGTGTGCGGACTCTAATCTGGGAGAACCGGGTTTGATTCCCCACTCCTCCACTTGCACCTGCTGGATGACCTCGGGCAAGCCATAGTTCTGAGAAGAGCTGTTCTTGAAAAAAGAGCAGTTTCTGTCAAGAGCTCTCTCAGCGCCACCTACCTCACAGGGTGTCTGTTGTGGGGAGGGGAAGGGAAAGGAGTTTGTAAGCCGCTCTGAGACTCCTTTGGGTAGTGAAGGGTGGGGTAGAAATCCAATCTCTCCCTCTTCTTCTTTTACCTCACAGGGTTTCTGTTGTGGGGAGGGGAAGGGAAAGGAGTTTGTAAGCCACACTGAGACTCCTTTGTGTAGTGAAGGGCGGGGTAGAAATCCAATCTCCTCCTCCTCCTCTTCTTCTTCTTCATCTTAGAATCATAGAATCATAGAGTTGGAAGGAACCTCCAGGGTCATCTGGTCCAGCCCCCTGCACAATGCAGGAAATACACAAATACCTCCCCTCCACACCCGCAGTGACCACTGTTCCATGCCCAGAAGATGACAAAGAAACCCCCTCCAGGTATTCGGCTTGGACTGCAAATCACCACTTAGAAAGTTTAAGAGAAGTTTGGCGTTTATATATAGTCTCGTCGAGTCAAAAAAAAAAAAGGAGCCAGGAAGGAAAGGTTGCATCTCTCAGACCTCCGAAAGCAAATACTCATTCAGCAGTCTAGTCACTCTGTCAAACATTTAGTGTATCAGGGTTGATTGTTCCCTGCTAGGTATAAGTCTGGGTATATCTGCTGGGCCTTTTGTCATGTTAACTGCTCCCGATCAATGGATTGAGGTCAGGACTTCTGATGTAGGTGGAAGCTTAGGGGGGGGGAGTCTCAAAGATTCATTTTTTCTCGTCTGCTAAGACTCTGGTCACTTATTTTTCCTCAGTTAGCCTCTGCTGCTCTAAAGTGGATATTGATCAGTGCTTTAATGCAAAGCTGTCAAATTAATTTTGCAGAGCGGCGATATGACTGGCCGAAAATGGCTTCTCCATCTGTTCTCGGCTGCAAACCTATGAATTTTAATCATGACCAGAATGGGCTGTTGGCTTTTTTTTTGTTCCAAACTTGAATAGGAAAGGTTTAAACTGTAAATGCCATGAAATGGTGCAGTTTTGTTCTTTTCAGAGGCTCGTGTGCCTGAGGTCAAAGAAATTATTATGTCGGCGTATTCTTGTCAGATGCTCGGGAATCTTGGAAGATATCCCCCCCCCCCACTTCATTTATGTCCCCGGATATTTTTTTCCCCTTGCCGAGCAAAGGCATGTTGTCAAATATTTGCAGACCGATCGGGCGGGAGTCATTTCCATATCTAATTTATCAGTATTAAGGTTCAATAGTCCCTTACCGACTCGCCCGATGATCTGGATGTTCCTGAGAACTTTATCTCCAGAGAAAAGAGCAGAGTGTAGACTGGGAGAACAGAAAGGAATATTGATTCCCATTCCAATAAACTGGCTTGGATGCACCCGAGAGGCAAAAAAGAGGTCCCGGATCTTCCTCCTCTCGTTTCTTTTACCGTGCTATTCACATTTAACTGGGCGTAAATAATGACGGATACATGTATGCGCTTCCCTCAAGGGATTGTAAGTGGAGGTGTGAACACAACTGTCTTCATTGAGAGCCGGTTTGGTGTAGTGGTTAGGAGAGCGGACTCTAATCTGGGAGGACCTGGTTTGGTTCCCCACTCCTCCACATGCAGCTGCTGGTGTGACCTTGGGTCAGTCACAAGTTCTCTCAGAGCTGTTCTCTCAGGAGCAGTGCTTGGAAGAGCTCTCTCAGCCCCACCTACCTCACAGGGTGTCTGTTCTGGGGAGGGGAAAGGAAAGGAGATTGTAAGCCGCTCTGAGACTCCTTTGGGTGGTGAAGGGTGGGGTATAAATCCAATCTCCTCCTCCTCTTCCTCTTCATCTTCTTCTTGTGTATTTTTAAGTTTGTATACTGCCTTGAGCTGCGGTGGCTCAAGTGGTTAAGACGCTGAACTGCAGGCTGTAGAAGGTTGGTAGTTCAGCAGTTCGAGACCCTGGTGCCAAATGACAGAGTGAGCTCCCGTCTCTAGTTCCAGCTCCTGCCAACCTAGCAGTTCGAAAGCAAGAAATTGCAAGTAGATAAATAGGTACCGCTTCGGTGGGAAGGTAACAGCGTTCCGTGCGCCTTGGTGTTTAGTCATGCCGGCCACATGACCACGGAAACGTCTTCGGACAGCGCTGGCTCTTTGGCTTTGAAACGGAGATGAGCACCGCAACCCTAGAGTCAGATTCGACTGGCTGTCGAGCAAGGGAACCTTTACCTTTTTACCTTTATACTGCCTTGAGCCTTGGAGAAAGTCGGGGATATCAATATTTCAACAAACAAACAAAACACTGAATTCCTACACTGCGAAAACATTGCGACAATCGTACCCTGGTAAGAGAGGAAAGCATTAATGTTGCTCAAGCAATCACAGGAGGCACCGAGCGATTTGCTGCCATGCTTAGCAGCTCTGTTGCACAGATGGAGATTCGTACAACCCGTAGCTTCTGTATCCTTCACAATCGGTTCTGAGCCACCCGCTATCAGGAGCCAAGAGATTTTTTCTTTCCCTTCACGACCTTCTCCATGGACTCTGGCCACAGAGGAATGCATGAAGCTGCCTTATACTGAGACAGGACATTGGTCTATCAAGGGCAGTTTTGTCTACTCTGACTGGCAGAAGCTCTCCAGGACTGAAGGTAAAAGAAGGGGACGGCAAAGGATGAGATGGTTAGACAGAGTTATCGATGCAATGAACATGAAGTTGAGCAAACCCCGGAGGATGATGGAGGACAGGAGGGCCTGGCGGGATGTCACGAAGAGTCAGACTTGACTGTGCGACTGAACAACAACAAATGCCTTCTCTTTCATCTTATGTAGGATCTCTCTTCTTCTTCTTCTTCTTCTTCTTCTTCTTCTTCTTCTTCTTCTTCTTCTTCTTCTTCTTCTTCTTCTTCTTCTTCTTCTTCTTCTTCTTCTTCTTCTTCTTCTCTCTTACCTGGGCTTGGAACTGTACCAAGTAAACCTTTTTTGAGTTAATCTGTTCGCAATAAGTTAAATGTACCTATATGAATATGTCATTTAAGATGTGCTTCTACGTTTTAACATTTTTTTTACATTGAACCCCATACTGATGGCATCAGGCTAGCCTGAGCCAATCCAGGCCAGGTCAAAACATCAATAACAAGGTCGGAAGTTCTACCTCGTTAGGAACTATTCGTGAGCTCCCGTCTCTGGCCCCAGCTCCTGCCAACCTAGCAGTTCGAAAGCAAGAAATTGCAAGTAGATAAATAGGTACCACTTCGGTGGGAAGGTAACAACATTCCGTGCGCCTTGGTGTTTAGTCATGGCGGCCACATGACCACGGAGAAGTCTTCGGACAGCGCTGGCTCTTCGGCTTTGAAATGGAGATGAGCACCACAACCCTAGAGTCGGACTTGACTGGCTTTCGAGCAAGGGAAACTTTACCTTTACCTTTAGAAACTATATCCTTTGGGGGGGAAACATCTTTCTCTTTTTCCCTCCCTCCATCTTTCTGGAACATCTTACCCTCTTGAACATTCCAAGATACTTCTCTTCATACACTGTAAGTATTAAAGGGAGACCAAGCAGCATTGATTCAATAACACAAAGTAATCAATGTCAGTAATTACGAGGGAAGGGAAATGCTGTTTGTTTAGTGCTTTCCCTCTCGGATGAGTGAACATTCCAGTACTTTGAACCCTGGGCAAAGTGTCCCCCCCGCTGCCTTGAAACCATGGAGTACTAAATAATGCCTATAAAGTTCTTTAATAAAATTAGAACTTATTTAAAAAGAAAACTCATATATGACTGTTTCAGAGGGTAGCCATGCCATAAGAACCAGTTTGGTGTAGTGGTTAAGTGTGCGGACTCTAATCTGGGAGAACCGGGTTTGATTCCCCCACTCCTCCACTTGCAGCTGCTGGATGACCTTGGGCAAGCCATAGTTCTGTCAGAGCTGTTCTTGAAAAAGAACAGTTTCTGTCAGAGCTCTCTCAGCCCCACCTACCTCACAGGGTATCTGTTGTGGGGAGGGGAAGGGAAAGGAGTTTGTAAGCCACTCTGAGACTCCTTCAGGTAGTGCCATAGTTCTGATAAGAGCTGTTCTTGAAAAAGAGCAAGAGCTCTCTCAGCCCCACCTACCTCACAGGGTGTCTTGTTGTGGGGAGGGGAAGGGAGAGGAGTTTGTAAGCCGCTCTGAGACTCCCTTGGGTGGGGTGGGGGCATAAATCCAATCTCTTCTTCTCTTCTTATAACTTCATCACATCTCTGGAGACATGGGAATGCTTTGGTGCTTGGGCAAAAAACTCTGTGGTAGAAGCCTAGGCCTTAGTTTGCTGCTGGTAAGTGCCCCCACCGACTGGCTGAACAGTGCCGGGGAAGGGTCCCAAAGCAGCAGATCTCCACCCTGTTGGGGGTCTGGGAACCCTGTTCAGATTTCACCACCGTATGCTGCTCCATGGGTAGACCAGGCCTTAAACTAAACATAAGGACATAAGAGAAGCCATGTTGGATCAAGTCAATGGCCCATCCAGTCTAACACTCTGTCACAGAGTGGCCAAAACCCCAGTGCCATCAGGAGGTCCACAAGCAGGGTCAGAACCTCTCCCACTGTTATTAACTGCTTTAATAATAATCATACACCCCTCTTGTAGAAAGCTTGGTATGATAGTTCTATGTGAAAAGCTAGAATTCGTATCCATCACTCCAATTTACCTGAAAGGAAGACTAGGGGTCCCCCCCCCGCAAGAGTGCTGTCAAGAAAAAGAGATAGTTGTTTTAAATAGATATACAAGTTGCATAAATACACATAAAAGTTACATACAAGAGACAGTACCAAAGAGTCTGCCCTCCAAAGTAGCCATCTCCTCCAGTGGAACTCACTTCTGTAGAATACGGGTGTGCAAAAAAGCCAATTTTTTCCCAATTCAAGGCTATTGGACCTGGAAAATATTGGTATTCCCAAATATTCTTGAATCCCAGTATAGATATTGTATTGTTATTCGGGTAAATATTTGGGAAACCCAAATTTATTTGGCTCCATTATACACTACGGAAACCATAGAGTATAATGGAGGATTTCACTCACCAAGTCATGACGTGGCAGTGGCACGACTCAGCTAAATGCCTTTAAATGCCTTCTAGCCGTGCCTGAATAAAAGCTGAATTATATTGGCTTTTATTTGGGCATGAATATTTTGGTAGCTGAATCAGATTGTCTAATTTGTATTTGGCTGAATAAATACCCCCCAAAAAACCAATAAATTATTTTTGGGGTATTTATTTGGCTCGATATATACCAAACACACACCTCTACTGTAGTCTGGAGTTAAATGTACCCCAGGCGCCACCTGGAAGTTGGGAACCCTGTCACCCTTAGGCCAAGAAAGTAGGAAGGGGCAGTCAGAGAGTTTTGGGGGGGGGGTTTCATGGTGGTGAATTTTCAGAACCCCTGTTGCACTCTTGGTTATGGCACAATGGGATTTCTGAATCAGACCCTTTGTCCATCAGACTGGCCGCAGCTCTCTAGGCCAAGGTCTTTCACATCACCTTTCACCTGATCTTTTTAACTGATGATGCCAGAGATTGAACCTGGGACCATCTGCATGCCAAGCAGATGCTTTACCATTGCCCCAGGACCCCTCCCCTGGCACAGGAAAAAACCTATTTTCTTAAATTAGTGGGAAGGTTCGCTGAGCCCCAATTTGCTTGTTGCTGTGGCCATTTGCCCTCTGCTAAACACAGTTATAGGCATTATGCAAGTATATAATAATTCGGGGCAGTATTCAGAAGCAAGTAATCTACCTGATTATAAATGCAGATCTCTCCCATGCAAAGATGTTTCCTTCTTTCCTTTAAATATTTTATTGCTTACTTAAGGCATAACAATCCACAAAAGGACAGTGTAACAGGAGCAACGAGCAAATTTGGGAGGTTATATGTATATATAATGGACTGCCCATTACATCACCCTGCTAATTACCTGGCTGGAATGCACTCTCTTTAATGGCGGCTGTCTTATTTTTCTAAATGTAGTCACTCTTCTCTTAACAGTTCTTCTGGGTTTTCCTCCCATGGCGGTGAAAGAGAAGCGAGATGAAAGTGTGCCAATAAGGAGGTCGCTACATTAAATGTGTACGCTTATTAACATCCCGTTTGCTGGAAGCTGAAGAAAGAAAAAAGAGACTCGTGGAAGGTATAGGGTAAGATTCATCCATCATGCCAATGGGGACATATTCTTAAAGAATAAGGGCAGATCTACATTGTAGATTTCCCATGTTGGCATCCTACTTTCTTTTTTCCCAGGGAACTCTGGGCACTGTAGTTCTGTGAGGAAGGGACAGGAATCACTACCAAAGAATTCTCAGTCTCTTGCCTAACTACAGTTCCCAAGATTCTTTGAAGGGCTTCATGACACTAAGGCTGCGGTCACACACACGAAATAATCCGCTTTCAGCCCACTTTCAATGCACTTTCCGACTGGATTTTGCCAGTTCACACAGTAAAAATCCAATTGGAAAGTGCACTGGAAGTGGATTGAAAGTGGATTGTTTCGTGTGTGTGACCGCAGCCTTAAAGGGGTATAAGCCAATATTGCTGTGCATCTTACTTCTTGATCTTTCTTCCGATTTACTTTGACACAAGGGCTGCGGTCACACACACCAGTTGAAGCGGCCCATGAAATTGCTGAGCGGTCGGGTTAGAACGGATAAAAGGAAGTCCTTCTTCACCCAAAGAGTGATTAACACATGGGATTCACTGCCACAGGAAGTGGTGGCGGCTACAAGCATGGACGGCTTCGAAAGGGAATTAGATAAGCATATGGAGCAGAGGTCCATCCGTGGCTATTAGCCACAAGGTATAGATAGGGACTCTGGGGCAAGTGATGCTCTGTCTTCTTGGTGCTTGGGGGGGGGTCAACAGTGGGAGGGCTTCTAATGTCCTGGCCCCACTGGTGGACCTCCTGATGGCACCTGGTATTTCTGGCCACTGTGTGACACAGAGTGTTGGACTGGATGGGCCTTTGGCCTGATCCAACATTGGCGTCTCTTATGTTCTTATGTTCTCTGGAGCAATTTGACATGCAGTTGTGAGATCACACAGCCCTTTGAAGCTGCGAGTGCAACCCATCACCGTGTGATCAGACAGAACTGTGGGTGAGTCGTTTTTGGGGGGGTTTGCCATTTGTTTCCCTTGTGCATAAATGAAGAGTTCAAGAATCACACCTCTGCACTGAGAGCCCCCTATGGAGTATGCGACAATGTCCATAACTGCAGAGGGG